>NC_048278.1:32125424-32344539 GCF_009762535.1 Notolabrus celidotus
TCACCGCTTGAAGCGGGAGCTGAGGTAAAATGAGACGGCAAACGCAACCAGCATAGCAGCCATGCTGTAAAGTTACTCACGCATTCAATTCTGAAATTAGTTGAATATATCCACCAGCCCACATTTAACACTTACCGAGGCGATGTGGCATCGTTACTCATATAGTTGGAGGGTAACTGAACTCACCGGGTAATGTTACTTTAGCTAGAGCCAAAAGTTCGTTTCGGCAAACTTTTCAGTTCTAGAAAAAAAGTTGCGCGTCTAAATATTAAAAACGTTTAGATACTTTTGCAACCAAACTCATTTTATAATCAATTTTACTCACCTTGAAGACAGGTTCATGTGTCGACTCGACAAGAGTTCAGCATCCCACTGTGAAGTCCGCGATGCGCCAAAATCATGTCCACAATGCACCTCGGTAACGGTCGCAGAAACGTGATGACGTAGGCGTTTTTAATCCACACGCCCACCCAAATACCTTCATTGTCAGGTCAACATGCATTACCGATTTATCTGGACATAGATTTTCAAGTCAAAATGTATTTTGTAGTTGAGACGATGTTAACTAATAATTTAGTGTTATCACAACATATTAAGTAATCTGCTGTCATGTTGACATAGAATAATATGCTAGAATAACAAATGTGCAAAATTACATTTTACAGTGTATCTACAATAATGCATATAACTTGTTGCACAATGCCAACCTGAGGCTGACCCTTAGACCTGAGCCACAGGTCTGTAATGACTCTCACACTCCTGCCCACTGACATCCGTCTGATTAGCTGCACCTGAATGCATAGCTCATAGGTGGTAGCTCAAATTCAGAGTACTTTGACTTTTTGGATACATGAATTCCCTTTGACACAAAGTGCACATTACTTTTGACTTGTCAGAAGAGCAGCGGTGTTATTTTCCATCACAGCTGCAGCAGGAAGAAGGAAGACACTGCAGTGGCGTAACTACAGTGTGACATAAGGGACAAAATAGCTTGGGGTAAAAAAAACAACAACAACCTGTTAGTAAAGTGGGAGACACTAGTTGAAGTAATCATCAGTGAACAAAACTGTTGCAGCTCCTCCTTTCCTTTCTGCTGTAACACGGCTGCAAATGTACATTTAGGGCCATCCCTGCAGCAAAAGCATGCTGTCTCTTTGTCATTAACTCTGTATTTACAGTATTTAACAATCTGATGATTAATACCTATTTTGATCGGCTTTAATTTATTACCTTATGGTCATATTTGATAGCTGTCTTGCACACTTGCAGCCCTTGGAAATGTTTTAGAATCAACAGTGGTGGATTGTGCAGATGCAGCGTAATAAGACATTTGTAAAGCAGTTCAAAACAACTCAGTGATCTTTGTGAGCTGCATGTAAAACCTGCACATGGTGTCGTACGGATACATGAGCAGTGCATTAGTGAGAGTTTGTATTGCACAGCTTCAGAGAAATCTAATAACTCTGCTCAGTGATATGCCAACCACGAGCTGCTGTCTTCACCTCACATTGCACCCTGCTGCCTTTCACTGTCTGCACTCCCCTGTGAGGACTTTTCAGTACAATACAAGCCCTCTAAATTAATATTGGTTGGCAAGCAGGGGCGTGGAGGTTTGGGAAAAGCAAAGAGAGCTGGAGATAGAGCGATGAGGTTGAGGTGCGTACAGCCGAGCGGGAGAGCAAAGCAAACATTCCTGACTCGGTGTCTCAGCAATTTAATTAAGGTTTTTGTGAGATGCTGCAGCGAGCACCTCGAGGTGAAGGCTTAACCCTGCAAACCCCCCCTCCCTGTTTCCAGCTTGGACTAATCCTGAGGGTCAGCTAATAAGTGCTCGGGTCATGCCACCATGACAACTAAATAGGGGTGAACTCGGAGGAAAGCTCCCCAATCAGAGAGTTAATAACCCCATGAAGGAAGTTAAGAGGTACAAGGTGAGGAGGATGGAGCCAGGGATTGAAAGTGTGTGTGTGTGTGTGTGTGTGTGTGTGTGTGTGTGTGTGTGTGTGTAGCTGAGGTTTCAGTTGTTACCAGCCACACCAACTTAAAGCCCCTCCCGTCACTGGGGTTTAAGTGTGCCCTGTGGTGCTCTGAAGTTACACACACACTCTCACACACCCTCCCCTCAGGTCACATTTCGGTCACTGTACCACTGCTCGGGAACATTTTACAGGGGAATAAAATCAATGACACAACTGGCTGATTTTATTTTCCTACACTGATGCACTGAAGGCAACATTTTCTTTTGGCTTTCAGAAACAAGACAAATGGCCTCTCTGCTTCTTCTTTTTTTTATCATGACTGTTTTTGCTGTTCTGACTTCTTTCCTGTTCTCCACATCCAGTGTGTTTTAAACGAGCAGCTGTGACATCTTTACCGCAGCGGAGAAGCTCGTTTCCAGCCTCAACCCTCAACCCTCTGCTCGATCTGTTTTCCATCTTGGTTTTCTGCTCGCTGCATCGTATTTTTACTTGACTCCTCTTTTATGAAAGTCACATTCAGTCTACCTCACATCCTTGTGCTACAGAGCTCCATATCCAGATGTAGCATTTGTATTGGATGAAGTGTGACCGATTGATTATTTGTAATGCATAGCTGAAGGCCAACTTTAAGAGTATTTTCTTTATTTTTAAGTTCATATTTGGGCATCCGTGCCTGTATTCAGAGAGAGGACAGTGGATAGAGAAGGAAACTAGGAGGAGAGAAGGGTTAGAATCAAGCAGCAACCTCGGGTCTAAAAATATGAGTCCAATGCAGAAGTGCTAAAAACTACAGTTCATCGAGGATCCGCTTGAGGCTGGCTCTGGAAGCACCAGAAACCACATACACACCAATTAAAAAAAGCCGATCTTTACAGCAGAAATAAACATGTTTACAGCCTGGTACCAAAAAACAAGTGTAGTCTGGATAGCTCATGTCTCGATCGGCACACACTGTATGGGGGGTGATTTTTTTCATAACGCGGTAATTTCTAATATATTGAAATTATGAGTCTTCCAATGAGAGGCACAGCTGACTTGATTGACAGGTGGGAACACTGTAGCTGTTGGCTAGGAGGCTCAAAGCCCGCCTCCTTACCTTACAATCACTCGACAGCAGCAATATGGCTGCTGCCACCGATTGGCCTCAAAACAGCGCTTCAGAAACAGATGGGTGACATCATGGATACCACGTCCATATTGTATACAGTCTATGGTTAGAATCAGACTTTAGCTGCACACTTTAAGGACGCCTCAGTACGTGGGGCTCCAATTAAACCAGTCAACCAAACCGGCAGCCCAAAAGAGTGTTTCCTGATTCTAGCATAAAGGTTTTTTTCATTGAATCAATTAAATTAAAATGTGTGATAAGTGACTTCAAAGAAGAAGAGAGTATCTCACACCGCTCTGTGTTTCTTCAGGGTCACCAACATGCCGTTTTTCAACCTTTAGGCCTTGAAATCTGCTTTTTCTTTCACTTTGAGCACTAAATCAAGCTGCGCATGAACACAAGTGGAGGAGGTCTGGATCTGTCCCCCCTGTTGCCGTCGCGCAGATGTGTCGGTGGGGTGGGCCGGGCCGGGCTGCTTGTCGGCTCATTTGGGAGCGTTTAAGGAAGCGGGGAAACACGCAGATGGAGCGGACGTCCAGCGTCAGGCCTCTGACTGCTGATAAATCATTCTGTTCAGTGCGGTCATTATTCTGCTCAGGGCCGATTCCCCCTCATGAACAGGCCGACCCGGAGAGCTCTGCACACACACTGAAACCATTTACTGTAACACACCGGGTCTATAATGTGAGCTGGATGTGAGTTTCCCTGCTCCATGTTTGCTTTTGTTTTTAAAGATTTTTTCTTTTGCACTACAAACTGATCCAATCAATCTTTTGAGGGATGCAAAACAACAAGTACATTTATCAGTGATTCATCTGCATATGAGTGAAATCTCTCAATTCCCTTTAACCTCTAGTTGATTTGTGTGTCCCGTCCAGTACAGAACAAAACCTACAAACAGAAAACCTTGACGTAAAACTCATGAATTACTCTGATCACATGTAACTGTCTCAACATGTGTTCAATATGTTGTAGTTTTTGTCTATCCATTACAGACTCACACACTGATTGCGCCCAAAGCATATGTAACATAAATGAGTTAATCATGCTGTTATTAAAATGATGGCAGTTAACATAATGCTAAATGTGGTGTCAGTTTTCAGCTCATGAAAAGACTCGTGTTACGTCTTTACAAGCTTCCCTGACACCCGAGGATCAGGCTGAGACTGAACACGCTCACCGGAGGAGAACCTCGACTTTCCTAGAATTCTTCCCCCCGCTCCGACCTCAGGGGAGGGTTTAGGGGTTGCTACTCCTTTACTAACCCACGAAGCGTGTCTCTAAATACCTTCCCCCCTCATCCTTGCGGTGTGTTGTATAAACACAGCGGTTCAGTAGGAAGGTAAAGAGCGTGACACATATAGACTCCTCGTAACATTCCTCTGTTGTACCAGGAGGCACCAGGACAGAGAGATACCTCCAACGTTCAGATTACCCAACACAGGAATACCAAGCTGGGATTATAATCCTCATATCAACAGATTCTATTGCATTTTATGTCCTTTATGTAAACGTCAGAAGAACATACCTTTAACAGTGCATTGATTTAGTCCAGTGTGGATGCTGGATCTACACAACAAAAGTTTGGAAACACCTTCTCATTCAAGGGTTTGTATTTATTGTAATTGATTGAAACACTGTAGATTAATACTGAAGACATTCAAACTATGAAAGAACATATATGGAATTATTTAATTAAAAAAAAAGTGTTAAACAAAGCAGAATATGTTTTATATTTTAGATTCTGTAAAGTAGCCCCCTTTTTCCTTCATGACAGCTTTGCACACTCTTGGTATTCTCTCAGTCTGCTTCATGAAGTGGTCTCCTGGAATGGTTTCTAATTAACATGAGTCCTGTCAAGAGTTCATTTGTAGAATGACTTGCCTTCTTTATGTGTTTGAGACCATCAGTTGTGTTATTCAGAGGTAGGGTTAGTACACAATGGATAGCCCTATTTGACTACTGTTGTAATCCAGATTATGGCCAAACCAGATTATTTCATAGTTTTGATGTCTTCAGTATTAATCTACAATGTTGAAAATAATTAAAATAAATGAAAACCATTGAATGAGAAGGTGTGTCCAAACTTTTGACTGTATCTTGAACACTAACAGTGGACAGAGATTCCATGTAGCTGTAAAACAGGCAATCAGAAGACTGAAACAGCTGTCTAGATCTTAAAGTTAAATCAAGTTCAAAATAAAAGAGCAACTGTCTAAAAAGCGTGTGAGAATAAAGATGAAAAAAAAAATCTTGATTGATATTTAATTTGTCTGCAAAATGCAAGGACAACTGAAATGTGACTTAAATGCAACGCTTAATTTTCTTGATGTGCCCAGAAGTTCTGCAAAACTAACAGACTTGCAACATATGCATTGTTGTCTTTGCATCTAACAGAACAGGTTCAGTCATACAGTCAAAGGCTGCCAAACTAAAGCTCTAATAATTAGCTAATGATAACAATAACAATAAGCGTTTACATAAACATTCAGAGAAAGGACAACAGACAATTATGAAAATGTCTCTATTCAGGCCGCCTGGCATTTCTTAACACTCTGATATCTGCAGGCAGCTGAGTAGCAAAGGATAACTATCCATCAGCATCAAGTATAACTTTGTCT
The DNA here is from genome assembly GCF_009762535.1 of Notolabrus celidotus. Lineage (NCBI taxonomy): Eukaryota > Metazoa > Chordata > Actinopteri > Labriformes > Labridae > Notolabrus > Notolabrus celidotus. Next base: position 32,131,133 of record NC_048278.1, read on the forward strand.
CTGTAGTGTTACTGATGTTAAAGTGAAGTGATCAGCAGCACCCTGCCAAAAGAGCCATTTCTATATCTTCCTCAATCAGTGATGCATTTGACTGTCAAAAGAAAGCATGGGAAGATTTATCTCAGAAGCACTACTTACTTACTGGACAAGATTTGCAAAGCGATGGGGGCACCAAAATTGACTCAGACTGAAAGTTCCTTACTGGAGCTTTATTCGGATTCATGCGGAGCCCAGACATGCGTCCATCAAAGTCTTCATTTCAGGCCTTAAGCACAAAACTAACCTTTGGATCTCCTGCAAGAAGTAATTATTTCATGATGTCTGACATGTTGATTTGATCTTGTCTTACTTCCTTTTTCTTTTGGAAATTTGTAAAGAATATCTCTCTGTTTAGTGTGAAAGATCTCAAAATCCTGATGACTTGACGTAAAAAATGCCCCTAAAGGAACAGCATGTTGTGTCCAGATTTCAGTTCCTGTAAACTGGTCTCTGTAAAAAACTTGTATACCAAGTATTAAACATTTTTCTTGCTTTATTATGACCCAGAGAAGAGGGGACTGTATAAACAGCTCTTATATTCTGTCTTGACACCTTACCTGTCTGAAGTCGGATAACACACACCTGTGACATGCCGCTATAGCACTACCTGAGGGCGAGGGTGTTTATGAGGGATCTGGTTTGGGGGTTGGGGTGTGGTAGATTAGAGGAACCCCACCTCCCACCCCTCCTTCTCTGAGCCCCTCTCTCTTTTTTGGCCTGGGGGCACAAAGTCTCCACACTCTTTCATCCTCATTCAACAGCCCTCATTCCCCTGTACACACACACACGGTTACACACACAAACACCCGCACTGAGAGGTAGACAGTGGCTCGCCGGCTGCAGGGCCTCACAGAGCACTTCAAAGGGGGTGAGGGTCTGGATCTGAAAGGTTCTGAACAGGTTAAAGCCACAACAGGTGAGGACTGACGCCATTCGACTCACAGAGAGTAACCGGCCGTGTTGGTTTCCATGGACGTGTGCGCTGAGGTCCACGCTCGTGTCGTATGTGTCAGGACGTGTGTGAGGTTGTTGAGCCACAGTTGCCTCAGGTGTAACTTTGTGCTCCTGTGTGTCTGCACTGCGTGTAGTGTCATGTTTCTTTTTACTCTCCTTTTGTCAAAGAGGTCGACATGCAAACACTGCTATTGTGCAGCAACAAGTCTGTTTGTCTGAGAGCAGGTTAACTCTTTTAACTGTTATTGTCGGGATGTTGATGCAGATAAATGAGGGCTAATTAACACCAACCAGGGACTTAAAGATTCAGTGACCTGAATCCAAAGTTCTGATCTGGTGAGAAAGTGTTCTGAAGTCACAGGAAGGACAGAGAACTTTCTAAAAGTCTGCTCGTCTGTCACTTGGGAGAAAAGGGATTTCGGCTGCAAGACAAATTTCACCTGATGAGACTCCATGAAGAAAGCTGTGCTACGAGCAGCATGAGCAGCCCCCCTAAATTAAACACTCTTTCCAGCCACAACTCTGCAAAGTCTGTCGTTATCACAACATCTGTAGGCCGTTTTATTACGAAGGTTTAAGACTTCAGTGTGTCTTTTGGAGTGCTACGTTTTATCTGTTCAATGTTGAAAAGGAGAGATGCACATCCCTTGTGTCAGACTGTGGATTAAAATAAATCTAAATCTGTTTGAAATGCACATTTTTAGACATCTACTTCACTTAAAACCGTATATTAAAAATCCTGCAAGGATTTCATTACAGGCAAAAGTCAGGGCAGGGCTCACACCATAGACTATAAATAATGGATGTAGTATCCGTGATAGCACCCATCTGTTTCTGAAGCGCTGTTTTGAGGCCAATCGGTGGCAGCAGCCATATTGCTGCTGTCAAGCGATTGTGAGGTAAAGAGGCGGGCTTTGAGCCTCCTAGCCAACAGCTACAGTGTTTATTTAAACATGTTTATTTCTGCTGTAAAGATCGGCTGTTTTGAATTGCTGTGTATGTGGTTTCCAGTACTTCCAGAGCCAGCCTCAAGCCGATCCTCAATGAACTGCAGTTTTTAGCACTTCTGCATTGGACTCATATTTTTAAACCAGAGGTTGCTGCTTGGTTCACCCAATAAATTGCCGTTTAGTATGGATAATAAAATGCTGTTAGAGTATTTGTTTAACATCCACAGTAAAACATTCACTTTCAATTTTGTTTGGTCCAATATTCTGAATATAATCCGACAACAGGACTTCTTTTGACCTGCAGATTGTAAGTCCCCCATAACACTTAATTGAAATTTATCTAGAGTTGTACAAACGTTTATTTAAAGGAGAGAGACTTGAGAAAGCTGCAGAAAGGCCATAAATCAAGTAAAGTGTGTGAGACTAATCAAAACTATATGGAAAGAATTTGGAGTTAACTAATTTCATGAAACGCTGAGTGTGGGGTATCAGGTCAAGGAGGATCCCTTCATTTGTTTTATACAGAACTGCAGATTCTGATCTGCTTACCTTTTTCTTATTTGGCACATGTTGTAGAAACCTGCAGGAGACTGTCTGCACCTCACCTCACGAACGTCTTCTGTTTAGTGTAAACACTGTTCAACATCCTGCTGAATATCATCATGTCAGTACATTTAGTTTTTATTTATAGTCTTTTAATTCTTGGACGAGTAGCAATGAAAGAAGACACGCAGAAGGGCGGGTGAGATTGGAATTAAAGACTGAGGTTTCTTTTTAGACGTTAATGAGCATGAATGGGTGTTGAGCCTTTAATTTGTAGGTTCCTCTCTTTATAACTCAGAGGATGAAATAAACTAAATTACACACTGAATAACATTTTAGTCATTGCTCGGAGAGACATGATGTGTAATTGAACCCTGATAGACTAAAAATGAGTCATGCATCGGTACAAGTTTATCAACTACACTGACTGTAACCTTGGCTGAATCACATCTTTGTCTGCAGGTGTGGCAACAAACTCGTCCCTCAACAAATTAAGCCGGGAAAGTAGTGACTGATTGGACGTGTTCGGCCAAACAACAGATACATTGTGTTTGTGCACAGTGATGATAAGTTAATCCTTAAGTGTATTCGCTAAAACTACAGTTGCTGTGTGCGTGCATGTGAGCCAGGTCTTGCTATAATCAGGTATGTTGTAATATCCTTCAGACCAATACTGTTGACATTTTCAGGGATTGGCTAGCATAAGCCTCTTTTACATATGCACTCCTGAAAATTTCTAGAACTTTTCAACAGCTGATTATTCACACACAAAGCAGCTGAGGACAGTTTTACACTCAAAGCATTGCTGTATGTAAGCAGACGGATGTGCAGACTTTGATGGTGTTCTCCTCTTGCTAATGATTCTCTCTCTTCAACATCAGATGTTTGTGTTTTATACTGCTGCGTTCTCACATTGGCTCACTCAGACTTCACACAGACATTTTACAAAAGGGTTGACAGGAAAAAATCTGTAAACTCTAGGTGAACATTTTAGCTATTTCTGTTTCAGCAAACCCAGAAAATTTGGGATGTTTTCAGGAGTTTTGTGCACTTATGGCGACAGCTACCATGCCATATATTTTAGCAGATTTAAATACATATCGTCTTCAAACACAGGGGCTGAAGAGGGATGTTTTGCAGACATTGCTCAGCCTTGAGAGTAGATGTAGTTGTGAGAGTGAGGATATCAAATAACCACACAATTACCTCGTTTCGACCAAGGCAGTTTCAGGGCCGGTACAGAGCCGGCGCTCAATTGAGAACCGTTTTTTGTGTTTCCAATGCGAGTGAACCGGCTCCCAGACGGGAAAACCGGTTCCAGAGCGGCTCCAACTCTTTGCTGGTCTAGAACATAGCCTGTATAAAATATGGACGTAGTATCCGTGACGTCACCCATCTGTTCCTGAGAGCTGTTTTGAAGCCAATCGACGGTGGCAGCCATATTGGAAATGCGGAACTCAACCAGGCAGAGTGTGATGTAAAGGGGCGGAGTTTGAGCCTCCTAGCCAACAGCTATGTGTTCCTGACCGGGAGTCCAGTCAGTCATGTCCTTATTTGGGCAAAAACTCGTAATCTTAATATCTTCTGAACCGTTACGTTAGAAAAAAATTCACCCACCGTACAGTGTGTGCCGATACAGAGATTAGCTTCGTAGAGACAAGACCTTTTTTGAACCAGGCTGTAAACATGTTTATTAATGCTGTAAAGATCGTCTTTTTCCCATTCATGTCTATGTGGTTTCCAGTGTTTCTGCAGCCAGCCTCAAGCGGATTCTCGATGTATTGCAATTCATAACACTTCCGCATGGGCTTCCTCATTTGAGACCGGAGGTTGCTGCTTGGTCTAGAACCACGAACCACTTACGTCAGGGGCGAGGGGCAAGGGGCAGGGGGCAGGGGGCAGGGGGCGGGGTGGCCGTGATCAAAAACACAAACCAAATGTGTTTCCGCCATTGTCCTGCAGCGAATAAATAAAAGAGACTAATAGATTCCAAGGCAAAGCAGTGGTCAGCCGAGGAGACAAGCAGCCGTTGTCTGCCATCGTTGTTGTTGTGAGGGAAAGTTCATGCTAGTGCTGCTGGGAAAAAGCGGTCACGTAAATCTGACGTCTCCCACGGGCTCGAGCGGGCGGAAAAACAAACGAGTGCCGTGTTGGTTCGTGAGTTCAACCAGCTCCGAACCATCATGAGCACTGGCCCGGAAATACAACCCGGTTCGTGTTGGTCGAAAAGGGGTAAGTGATGACTTGTAAGTTTTAGAATCTGTCTCTACAGACACCAGAGTAAAGGTATCAGCATAAAACACCAAAAACATAAAGTAGCTACAATGACTTTTTCTATTTTGGGGTATACTAGCATTTAAAGGAGACGATAAGTGTAAAAAAGCTTGGGACTTTTTAAATATCCATGAAAGAGTGCTTCCTAGACTCATAAAGGTCTAGGTTTGAGTTGCTCTATGGACTGGTGTTCATGCAGCCATAGAAAACAAGACAAACTCCATGACACTCTCTGTTTTGAGCGTCTACAACACACATGAAGACTCATCAATCAAACTTCACAAGTCAACAAAAATCAAACTGCTCCAGAGCCGACTTGACAAAGGATTCAAGTCTGTAATGTGTCTACTCATATACAGATTATTCAATAATCCCACTGTCACAGACACACACATTCACACATGCATGCACTCACAGTCTTCCTTGGGGGCCTCGCTGCAGCTGGCAGGGGATTAAGAGGTCAGGAGTCAGAGGCGGGGACCAGTCAACCCACAGACCGCGACAAGAAACTGACGAAGCAGAAGAAACACAGGCAGAGAGAGGGGAGATGGACAGAGAGGGAGGGAGAGGGAGAGAGAAAGAGAAAGTGCTGAATCAGAGTCAGACTAACAAAATGAGGAGAAGTCTCCTCATCAGAGGGAGTGCATACTTTGGTTCACCGTGTTTGCTGTCGGCCCAAAGCCGACCGTCTGATGATGCTCGGACCACCTCGGAGAGACAAACAGATCACAGCAGCACGTTCGGGCTTGTGCAAGAAATTCAACTGTTCCTCACTTTGTTTATCACAATGAGTGCAGGTTGAGGTCACCGTTTCAACGCTTTGCAGCGCTCTCATTGTTCGAGGCCTTGACAGGCTTTTGAAAGTACAGGTGTCTTGAGGTAACCATGGATCTGTATCGAATGATTTAAGGAGGGATATTAAAAAAGCAAAAAGGGACGGGCAAAATCATCCATGTAGTTGAAAGTATCCAAATGAAACTACAGTAAAAGTGAGTGTTTTTGTAAATTAAACAGCTCTGTCTGGAGCTGCTGTGGGGAAAAAAGGCAGAGTATTGTGTTTTATTGATGTGGCTTCAACTGCAATGTTTTGTTGGCTCTAAAATTGGGGCTCAGATATTACAACAAGCAGAAACTGGAGAATAATTACACCAAGCAAACAACAGGAAACTTCAAACAGTTGTGAACACGCAGTTTCAACACATTACAGTTATTGTTACGGACTCAAACTTCATCATCATCATTCGCACATGGCGTGTGGAGTGAAGGGCCCAATCCAGCGCAATCTGAACTTTTAATGGAAACGACAAACAGCTTTGAGCGTGGGCTTGTTGTTAGGGTTCAGCTGACAGAGAAACTAACAGACACATCAGGTTTATCTGGGGAAATGATTCTCATTGGTTTGTTTGGCTTTCAAACCCTCTTGTTTGAGTTGTTCTCTCAGTTGAAGCATATCCATCCAAATTGCTCCACACTTGACTCCACACTTTACACTGCCCACTGAACCCAGCGTAGCAAAGTGTCGCTGTGGGCGAGCCTGTGTGGGTTTTATTTTAATTTGTACATATTGTTCACAGATGAGAGGCCACTTCAAAGAGAGGGTAAGCGGATCAAAAATTATGCTGCAGGAGATTTTTAATCCACACTGGCAGGGAGAGACTGAGTAGTGGCAGTGTGTGTATGTGTGTGTGTGTGTGTGTGTGTGTGTGTGTGTGTGTGTGTGTGTGTGTGTGTGTGCATGTGCATGTGCGTGTGTGCTTGCTAGTGTAGTTGTCATTATTATGGCTTGAAAGAAACCACATGGAGAATGCATAAAAGCTAATGTTGAAAGTCTACAGGTGATATTTTGAACGCTTGAAATGAGGTCAGCCTAGTTGTTGCTAGTCTCGTTAATTAGCATGAAGTCAGCAGCCAGGTAGCAGCTGTTTTTTGTTACAATTTAGGTTCCCTCATTACTGAATAAAATCTGTTTTATAAATTAATTATTTAATGCTTGAAAAAGGGGATGTGATGTAATGATTTGCAGACAAATTGGGACTTCTGTGGTGTTTTCCCTAAATAAGCTGATCTTTGCTACAAAATGTGTCACCAGTGCAATGGGTCAGCACCCAACGTGGCGATGAATCATATTAATACTAATGATGCATTTTATTTATTATGCACTTTACATTATGAAACAAATCTCAAAGTGCTACATGACATATTGATATGAACGCAAGAGGGGGTTAAAAACAGACAGTTTAATGCAGACACTTGTTAAGAACAGTGTAGTTAAATAAAACAGATAAAAGCAGCAGGGGAGGTCAGATAAAAACTATGGATGAAACCAAGGGAATAAAAACTAGGGAAATGCCCGCCGAAACAGAAAAGTTTTCAGTTCCTTTTTGAAGGAGTCTGTGGTTTGGGGTGCTCTCAGGTGGTCGGGGAGGGCTTTCCACAGTCGTGGGGCAGCAAAGGGAAAGGCCCGGTCTCCCATAGTGCGGAGTCTAGTTCGAGGGCAGTGGAGGCGGTTGGTGTTGGTGGAGCGGAGGGTCTTCTGGTGGTCTGTGGGTTTAACAGTTCTTTCAGGTATGTGGGGGCATTTCCATGGATGCACAGATGTGTCAGCAGCTTCACATTTTTTAAATTGAAGGAGACAAAGGTGCATTGAGCATATTTATGCACATTCAATGGTTTTAATGTCACATTCGTTGCTACATTTGTGGCTGAATTCTTTAGGAAGGGAGTCATTAGAGGAGTTTCGTACAGTGTTAGCATGCTAGTGTAGCAATACTTAAAAACGACTTAGCATGCATCAGAGTCAATGTTAAAAACAAAGCTAAAGGTATGTTTAGTTAAATAACAGAAGGTATGACTCTTAAAAGTCAAAAGGGTGACTTTGGTAGTCATTTGTGCCCAATTGGAAAACAAAGGCCTTGTTTTGAGCTAGTTTGATCAGCTAGCATGAAGTTAGCAGCAATCAGTCCCTGTTTGATATATAATATGTATTCAATGTAGTATTAATGCTACACTAAATGCTAGTATTGTGCTATAGTATAGAGCCAATCTTTGCTAACAAGCAGCTAGTTGCACACACGTTGCTGTACCTTTAGAAACCTGTTAATGGCATCAACATTTTCTATAAGCTTTGTGGTTTTATTAAGCCTAAAGATTATTTTGTGTTTTGAACCGAGAAGTCTCATGCCCCTTAGGTATTAGCTGCCAAACATGTGGAAACATGTGGGAAGTAAAAGTATGTGCACCAGTTATTAGCAAAGAAATAAACTGAATGTAATTAGAGGATTCAAATATTTCTCTTGTAGTCTGATACCTGCTGAACTCTTTATTAAATTTTTACCAAGGAGACTGTGTTTATTTCTTTCTGTCTCTTTTGTGTAATCAATGAGTGAATTAGCGATGGCTGCTAGCTAAACCAAGACTCTCCATAAACACAGACAGGCCAGCTCAAGTCCAAGACAAGCAGTCAGCAGGTCAGCCTGCTGCAGAAATGCTGCTATGTACCTTTGAAGAGGCCAAAACACACCAGACTGTGACTCTCGTTGGAACAGATGGGCTGAATTAAACAGACTGAGATTGCAAAGATTGATGGAGCTATTTCACAGCCTCGTTGCAGAAATTAACTTAATATATCTGTTTAGGGTTTGATTAATTTGTAGGCTATTTCAGTCCTCTTGCCTCCCTCAAACTCTCTGATCACTAAAATGTGACTGCTGCCAAAATTCCCAGGGCCTTGAAAGGTTTTAATGTGAACGTATGGACCCCCATATCATGTGTTGCAAGTCCTCCAGCTTCATAGAAGTGACAGATCACCAAATGAACCGTTAACTAAACATTTTGCTTAATCAGGAATTTGGTTGTATAAATGTCTGCCTCATTAGAGTGAGTCACAACCAGGCCAGGATGGAGACACGTTATTAAATGCAGTCTGTCAGCCAAAGGGCAACAACACATCAGGGATGGTGTGCAGGACAGCTGGGTAAGCAAACAACAGAGGACATTGAGACATAACTGTGAGTCCACTCAGTAACGTCCACACAGTTGATCAAACATGCAGTATTTTCATAATTAGCAGCTTGAAGAACAGCTGAGCCTATAGAGACATTTACAAGTTCTTCACTTTAACCGTTTCTGCGGCTCACTTTGCTCTTGTGCAATATATTTTCAGCAAACGTTTGCTATTTCCAAAGCATCAAAGAGGCCAAACATTCATGTAAAGAGGTTCAATTAAGTGGAAACCACATGATGTAGGCCACAAAAACTCAAGCAGACCCACTGTGAAATTCCGTGTTATTCGCTTAAACAGAAGTTATGACATGTTATGGAGTTCTGATCCACTACTGTGGGACTGATTTGATTACGTGTACTCTAAATTTCAGCACATTGACATTGAATAGAAGCATTGTGTAAAAATACCTTAAGGACTCTTATGTCTATAAAGAAAGTGAAGGTTTTGAATTGACAAGAGAAACTGAATTCGCTGAAATAAGTAACAGGTTACATTTTAAAATCATGATTAATTGCTGAATTTCAAGAGTTATTTAACATTTTTAGTTGCATGTTTAAAATGTCACTATTTTACATTGTATTAATAATGTCCAGATGTAGGAATCAATTTAATGCAATAAGATGTACTTTATGATCTTGACTTTTACATTTATTATTCAAATACATTCTGCACTGTGATACCAACCAGGCTTCTAACTGGTTCCAGGAAGAGGGATCACATCAGCCCCGTCTTGGCTGCCCTCCACTGGCTTCATATTCGCTTCAGAATTGATTTTAAGATACTGCTTTTTGTTTTTAAAGCTCTGAATGGTCTGGCCCCACCTTATATAACGGACCTCCTGAGCCCTTACAAAACCTCCAGGCCTCTGAAGTCTTCTGGCAGTTCCCTGGTCAAAATATAAACTGAAGGGCGACCGTGCTTTTAGTGTCAAGGCCCTGCGTCTTTGGAACAGCTTCCCCTCCTCAATCAGGGCCGCCCCCTCTGTCGACTCTTTTAAGACTCGCCTCAAAACGCACTTTTATATTTTAGCAATGAATGGGTTTCAATCCCCAATGATGTGCTTTCCTTGTTGTCTGTTTGTCTCTTTTTGTCTGTATTGTACAGCACTTTGGTCAGCTTCTGCTGTGTTTTTAAAAGCGCTTTATACATAAATTTGACTTGACTTGACCAGTGTGGTCTGAAACCATGACTTAGCCATAGAACACAGCTTCAGAGTGTTTCATCCACAGGCCTGTGTCAACTCACACACTCTAAAATAGTGCTCTGTCTGCTGACATCAGTCTAAAGAGCTGCACCTGCATGCTTAGCTCGTAGGTGTTCTCAGACTCAAAGTGCCTCTGTTATATTTTAAATCTGTTTGACACAAAGTACATTGTACTTTTGACTCGTCATCTCAGCTGTCTGGGAGTTTAAAGTGAAATGTGTCATTCAGAAGTGCAGTGGTGTTATTTTCTGTCAGAGCAGCTGCAGGAAGCAGGAAGATGCTGCAGCAGCTTGACTACAATGTGCCGAAAGGGACAAAAAGGCATGTGATAAAAAATCACATCATGATTAACATGCTAACTCAGAAAGACCTGGTTGTTACTAAGAAGTTTGTTGTCTTAAAAATGGAATAACACAATATATAATATCTTGATGATATTGCAGAAAGGTGTAAGCATGTTTTTATGGACTAGTAGATGTTAAGCCATGCTTTATCTTTGGAAGAAATATGACTAAGTTAATATGAGAAAAATCGGGCTGAATATTTCTGACTTCCTTATCTTAACATACTTGCACTTCTGTTTAACACTGCCTTTTTTGCACATGCTCAAAAACTCACACCATGTTTGGTTTTCTTCTGCAGCACGGTCGAAGTATTTTCACTGACTTGTTAAAACTCACAGATTTTCTCATGTTTTTGAACCGACCAGATACTATCTCTTAAGGAAAGTTACAGAAGCACAACATCCCGTCAACTGGACTGTTTTAACTCCTTTAAGACTCATTGAAAGAAAAAAACTTCAAACACTCAAATCTTAGCCAAAGATGAAAAAGCTGATCTGCTCTGCTGTCGATTTCCCTTTTAAAGAATTGCCCCAAAATGCAAGCATTAATTATGCTATCAGTGGAAAATCAAATGAGGTCACTTGTTGCTTCTGGGAGAGTAAGTCTCTGTGTGGGTGGGTGTGTGTGTGTGTGTGTGTGTATACTTCAACCATCCACACAAACACAACATAATTTTTCTCCCCATTTCCTGTCTAAATTTCCCAACAAGCCTGAGGGCTTTTGTCAGAGTCGTGTGTCAGCGCCTGGTCTGCAGTGGAGCGTGTAGTCGCCATTCCTTCACATTTCTCTTCTCCAGTTACTCCACATGGAGGGCAGCGAGGGTAGCAGGATACTCTCTCACAAACACAGAGAGAGAATGTTTGACGTTTGCAATCAAAAAGAAGCAAAGAAGTGTGGTTTTCAAACAAGTTGTGCATAACTTTTCATCAGCACTCAAAAGCTCTTTATAAGTGTTGTGTAGTTCTAACGCAGCGTCTACTTTACTGACTATATCACTATATTGATAAGTCTTTATCCACACTTGTAGGTTTCTTTAATTACAGAACTGATTCAGTGGAATTACACTACCAGTCAAACGTTTGGAAACACCTTCTCATTCAAGGGTTTGTATTTATTTTAATTATTTTCGACACTGTTGATTAATACTGAAGACATCAAAACTATGAAAGAACATATATGGAATTATTTAATTCACAAAAAAGTGTTAAACAAAGCAGAATATGTTTTATATTTTAGATTCTGTAAAGTAGCCCCCTTTTTCTTTCATGACAGCTTTGCACACTCTTGGTATTCTCTCAGTCTGCTTCATGAAGTGCTCTCCTGGAATGGTTTCTAATTAACATGAGCCTTGTCAAGAGTTCATTTGTAGAATGACTTGCCTTCTTAATGTGTTTGAGACCATCAGTTGTGTTGTTCAGAGGTAGGGTTAGTACACAATGGATAGACCTATTTGACTACTGTTGTAATCCAGATTATGGCAAAACCAGATTATTTCATAGTTTTGATGTCTTCAGTATTAATCTACAATGTGGAAAATAATTAAATAAATAAAAACCATTGAATGAGAATGTATGTCCAAACTTTTGACTGGTAGTGTATATTTTTGTAAGAGAGAAGTGATGACTGAATAAACCAAACTGAACAACTGATAAATTGTTAACACTTTTATGTGATGAAGCTTGGTGGGATAAAACCGGGTTAATTTCTCTTCATATTTTCAGCTCTAACTGAGATATTTGAAGGCCAACAGTTAAATAAAGTGCCTCTCTGAGCTCATTCATTTGACTTTTTCACTTTTAACAGCCTTTCTCATCAAATCTACCCCCTTATTTAACCCACTGCACCGTCAGTCACTCTTAAACACAGTCCTCTGCCCATTGAAGGTGGCAGTGCCTCAGTCTTTCAGGACTTTGTGTAGGAACTGGAGCGTCTAAGTCTTTGTACGGATTAAAGTATGGGAGTTGGGACCAAGCGGCAGACTCCGGTCTCAAAATATGAAGCCCATGCGGAAGTATTATAAACTGCAATTTATCGAGTGTCCGCTTGAGTCTGGCTGCAGAAACACTGGACACCACATACACACCAATTCAAAAAAGACAATCTTTACAGCAGAAATAAATATGTTTACAGCCTGGTTCAAAAAAACAGTTTAGGTCTGAGTCGCTAATCTCTCTATCGGCACACACTGTACTACTGCACTAAGTTTGGGTGAGTTCAACATTACCAATATGGCCCCCGCCGATGATTGGATTCAAAACAGCGCTCAGGAACAGATGGGTGACGTCACGGACACTGCGTCCATTATTTATACAGTCTATGGTTGGAACCGGTAGCTGGAGAGGTGCTAGTTTACATCCTGGGTGTTGCTCAACATTTGGTAACTTTATGTCATTATTTCTGTCTTAGCTGGCTCCCTTTAAGCACACTCAATAATAATGAGACCATTTTTACCCAACAATTCAAAAGTCCTTGCTTTCCTTCTCTATCAACTCAAATCAAGTTGAAGTTCTTCCCTTCTTACATAAAACAAAAAAAAGGATCAAAACACAAGAGGAAAATAAATCCTCTAAAATTAGGGGTAGAAAAAACCATCCCACCTAAAAGAAAACAAACAGAGGGAGCGAGGCCTGGTGTTAACACGACCTTTGACCCTATGCAGCTAAATCACTCGTAGGGTTATTTGAGCTGCTTTTTAAGCTCTACTTACAGTCTCTAACAAACACAGTACAGTAACAGTAGTTTCCTCAGTCGGCTTTGAATAAGCAGCTTCTTATTGTGACGTTCACAAGTTTGGTGTTTGTCACTGCTGACAGTGAGACGTGTGCAAACGGAGGCAGAGAAGGAGAGTCTGGTTTCTGTCTTGATTAATGGTCTGTTGATGAGATAAGCACTCTGACGTGTGTGTGTGTGTGTGTGTGTGTGTGTGTGTGTGTGTGTGTGTGTGTGTGTGTGTGTGTGTTTGTGCATGATGTCATGAGCGGTCCAAACCCATGCAGTTTGCAAGTTCAGGTAAACAGTCAGCCGTGGTCTCTGCATAACATTTCCTAATCTTGGAGTATTTGGCAACAGAAGGCAGAGCATGCTGCACAAACTTCTGTGAAAACTGATTTTCTGGCAGTAAAATGCTGCTCAAACAGCACAGGGATGAACTTTGTACAAACTACAATTAGTTCCATATTTTCTGTCTCAGCAGGGAAGCTCTCCCAGGACACTTTTACGTGTCTTGTAGCCGCTCTCACCCTGTGAAAGTTACGACGAGGATCAGATCTGGTCTTGTAAACTTGACAGAGCAGACGTCCAGACACGGCTCTGACCAGCAACCTCACCCTGCACCGCAAAGGGTTAAAAAAAATCAGATTTGTCTGATCCTGTGTAAAATGCAGCCTTTGTCTCTGGGGTCGTGAACCAGCCGAGGTCACTGGCTTTGACCGAGCCAAACAAACACACGCGGTTCAGTTTGCGCTAATTGATTCTTCTCTCCAGTAGGGACAAGAATGAGAACTGGTGTGTGTGTGCATGTGCGTGAGTGTGTGTGTGTGTTTACTCTAAAGGATCTGTCAGGAGTTAAAGTAAATAGATAAGTGACAAAGTAAACACTCCCTCTCACACACACACAGGCCAACACAGCTTCCAACACCACGGTTAGCTTTCTCTACTCGTTAACTGTTTGGGCCTCAGATTATGAGCTTCTTTTGTGTTCAAAATCTCAAGATGAACCCTTCACCAATTATAATGCAATTATAAATGTGTGTGTGTGTCTCTGTGTGTACGTGTGTGTCCTGGCCGGCAGTTTTTCCAGAAGTCTCTCTCAGCAGTAAATCCGTCCACACTGCCTGACCTAACACTGGGTTAATGAGGTGATCCAGCAGCAGGGGACTGTTGGCAAAGACTTTGGCTGTGTTTCAGTTTGTGTGTGTGTGTGTGTGTGTGTGTGCATTTGGTAAGAGGTAAGGGTGTGTAGCAGAGGCAGCGTACACGGTGTGAAGGTGTGTTTGCACGAGACAAATACGATCTGCAGTGGTGGGATTGTAAATAACAGCACTGATTGTTGCTGATTTTCTGGTGTGAATCTGATGACACAAGTCCCATGATAATATCAAAGCATGCATAAAGTGCTCCAGCGTGCAGCTTGTAACTTACTGCAGAGGCTGTGATGAGGTCTAGAGTTTGTTCTAAGCTCTCTGTTTCAAAAACAACAACACAAACTTGTGTTAAATCACTACACATTTGTATTGAGGTCATTTAGAGATGTCTTCATAGAGTTAAAATCAGTCCAATATAAAACACACTGCACAAAAATGTCTTGTGCAAGCACACAGTAACGATGCAATAATACTTCCCTGTGTATTTTTGAGGAAAGCTGCTCTAAACTCAGGCTGCTACAGAAGAAGCTGGTGGATGCTTACATGCAGGACTCAGGCTCAATGGGAGGAAAGTGAACGTGTCAGTATTCACCATGTCCTGACTTTCTGTAATGCACTGGGCCCGTATGAACGTCCAGCCATTACACAACGGGACCATTAGTCTTAACGTACCATTATGGAACGGCCCATTTGGATACGACAGGTACAAAGAGAGTAGAGATTAAGGGGAGACGTACACGTAATAGATTGAGGATTAAGCTTGTGGAGTGCTGGTTTGATTAAGAAGACTCCTCACTTTAAGACAACAAGTGAAGCAGAGAGGTGGGCGGTGCATCTCCAGGCGTTTTGTCTGCATGCAGCAGGTCTGCACCCTCAAACAGTGGAGCAGGCAGAGTGGAACAGGGCTCTAGGGTGTCTGTGTGTGTGTGCATGTCTGAGTGTGTGTTAATGTGATTGTACACATTGTACCTCTTGTTCTTTTGCAATGCTGGATCAGTGTGAAAAGTGCAAAGGCATAAAAACATCAGAGCTTCTGTTGCAGACTCTCGATGGGATTTGAGCAGCAAATGATTCAATCATTGGCTTTGTAACCTTGTATGTAGAAGTGAAACTACAGTTGATCCCTCAATTCAAACTCCCCTTGACCCAAGCTATCTTCTTCTGATCTGATTTAAAACTACAGAAGTGCAAGGGTCAACATGCAGTTTGCAATGAGCTCAGATCTGCGGCAGAACATTTCCCCGTTCAGGATCACAGTCCAGAATCTGAACCAGAGGACGTCTGCAGATATTTATCATGGGCAGAAACTGAAATTAATATAAGATGTTATAAACTATCACATGTCCAATTTAGAGATTCTTGCTCTTCTGTAGAACTTGATTTTAATTCTCTAAGTAACTTAGTAATCTTGATGAAACGACCAAATCATGAAACAATCATTCAATATTTTTGACTGTGAGAAAGTGTGACATAGTATGATGGCCTAAGACAGGAACTTAAGTGTTTTTTATTAAAGTACAGATAAGCTGTAATGGTACGGTGTCTGTCCAGACTTGCAGAAGCTGGGGGAGTCTTCCACCACCCCAAACTCGCCCCCACAGTCCAGCCCAACCTGTCCCCTGCCAGAGGCCACGCTGTGGTAACTGACAGCTGGGCTTAACAAGCGTGAAGGGGCCCCTTTATGGGTAAGAGTCCCACAGGTGATCATCAGTCAGTAATCAGGCCTGCAGGAGGGATGAGGGAGGCCAGAGATAAAGGAGTGATGAGCGGTGATAAGTGAAGTATGTTCGACTGTAAAGCTGCAAAAACGTAAAAGTGCTGTTGTTACAGAAGGAGAAAGAAGAGAAACGCTTAGTGCATGGAAAATAAGGCTAATGGAAACCTCTGCTGAAAAACATTTAGTGCTTCTGCGGCTTCTGTTGGCATCTCAGCCTCAGGCGAGATGCTGTTTCCAGATGTAAACAGCTCATTAAGATGAGCGACAAGTGATGGCAGGGCAGGAACCGACAGATCAGAGGGGGAGGAGGGAACACTAATAATACACCTCGCTGCTTTTGGATGACAGGTTTGCTTATTTTAGCTCAAAGCATTTTATTTGAGCAATCAGCTTACAGTAAACTTAAAGGTGACATATTATGCTCTTTTTCATCAACATATATTGGTCTAAGAGGTCCCCAAAACATGTCTTTAAAGTTTATGCTCAAAAAAACACTTTGAAATCAGATTTTGGCATGCCTGTAAACCCTTTTTTCAGCCCTGCTCAGAACAGGCTGTTTTCTGTGTCTGTGCCTTTAAATGAGAATGAGCTCTCTGACCACGCCCCCTCAGGAAGTGGATGTGGCCTCGGCTGTCCAGCACGTTGATCTAATGTTTACATGTTGGCTGAATATACACGGCTGCTCACAGACCCGCGTTACTTCAACCCTCTGAATCTGATCCAGAATCTGATCCTGACGGAGAGGCGCCTGCAGCAGGACCTTTCTGAACAATTTGTCACAGATTTAGTGTTTCTTGTTGTTTTATTTGTCAGTATGTCGACGTGTGTCTTGGTACACAGCGACGAACATATAGCTATGTGGCTATGCTAACTAGCGCTTGCACTTTTCCATGAAAAATAAAAACCATCCACTAGATCTTCAAATCTGCAGACGTGGGGAGTAAAACCGACCTTTGTGTTTATTAAGACAGCCTACAACTAGCATGCCTCCCTCCTAAGCTTCTTGTTAGCACACATGTGTGCAGGTAATGAAAAACGGAGGAGGGGTTGAGTTGTATTTTATACAGTCTATGGGCTGAACAAGCTCCGAGCTCTGACTTTGTGACACACCGGATATTGTTGTGATGTATGAAAAACACTGAAAACTGAAACGGCTGGTTTCAGCACACATTTACAGAAAGGTGGAGAAATCAGAACAGGGGCAGAATGGATTTTTTTCATTTTTGGGGGATTTGTAGACATGCCAGGGAAACACATATTTCAGGTAGAGAACCGTTAAAAAGTCGATTTCGCATGATATGTCACCTTTAAAACGGATTTATATATGCTCTAACATGGTTTTGATAAACTCCAGATTGTGCATATTAGAACTCTTTCAAACTCAGGATAATAACTTTTCTCTGTCCTTGTACTTTCTTCTCCAATTTCTAAGAAGGAGACGTCAGTAAAGATTTTAAAATGTGCTCAAAAAACACCTTCGAATAAGCGGAGGATTTGTTACTTCCGCTGGAGGATTAAACAAACTTGTACAAGCAGCAAGACGGGATGGAAAGAGAAGTGTAGACATGTTTGGGAGTGTTGCTTCTGTTGCCTGCTGGCACACCTGTGTGAAGGCGAGTACAGGTGACACGCTAATTTTGATCTGTTGACAGACGCCATGGGCTCGGAGCCAGTGGAGTGTGCAGACACAAAAACACACTCAACCTTTTAAAATGCTGCGCCTGCCGCAGAGAGACTCGGCGTGCTTGTGGCGCCGTGTTGCTGGCATTCAGACTTTCATCACCTCAGTGGAAAAACCGGTGTCACTAAAAGTCATCCTTAAGCAGGGTGTGTGCCCAACTGTGCCACAAGTAAACACCAACCTGCTCACTGCGTTCTTCCCTCTGTGTGCTGTCTTCATGTACGCTGTGTTTGCATTCAGAGTTTGTGCAATCCAAAGTAGACAGCTATAATTTCTACATTAGCATGCATTGGTTCAAGTTTGCAGAATCTGATAGACAGTCAGCAAACATACATTTCTCTAAAACTCAAAGATGCTCTCACTCAAGTCTTTTTGGATCTCTACTCTGAGTTTTTCATTTTTTCTTTGTGTGGTTGACTTTAGAAATGTATGCTGTAGGGGTTGTTTTGATGAGTGGGACCTTGTGTAATTTTTAACTTGTGCAACACCTCCACAAACATGACGCTGTACGTGCATGCCACAGGGATACATCTTGAGTTCAGCTGCAAAGGGCTGCTAACAGTTTGTGGTGGTAATTAGCATTAAGGGGAAGCAATAAAAGGGGCAGAAAGTTTTAAAGCATTCGCAAAATGTTTCATGAGATACATGTGAAACACATTTGTTTGGCCTAAAGGATACACGCACTGTGTCCTGGTGGAAACTGGTAATCTACTTGGTAAGACATCAAAAAAGTCAACATAGAAGGGTCTTAAGAGATCATCAGGTGGAAGTGTTAGTTAAAGGAGCATCTTCCATTAATGGGATTTAATGTTTTACTCAACTGAAACCAAACTGATGAGTGCTGCTGCAATCCATCTCAACTCAGATGTGGGTTAGGGATGGGCATGTCAAGCAAAAATGCTGCTTGATAGTCACAGAAACTATCTGACCGTTATTCAAATACTCCAAATGTAGGGTGCTTTTACCTCTGTGCATAGTTAATGTAGACTTATGATATTCTAGTTTTACCTTGCAAAGTTTGCACTTGACCTCCATTTGATGTACTTTTTTGTTGTTGTTGTTTTGATGGCTGAAGAAGTTTCTGAAGTTTTCCCTGGTTAAGAATCTCAAAGTACCACACCTGTTTCACTGGAACCTGGTCTTAATGCTTAAAGATAATTTTCCCCTTTCATTGTGTCAGTCAGGGACACAGATAGAGTATTTTTCTATGATATGCAGCTTAAAAACCTTCTTATTTATTTAATACTGGCGTCCATGAAAACCCTGATATCAGCATTCTTCAGCTTCTGCTTGAAACGCTTCGTTTTGGCTGCTTTTCCAATGATACAAAGTTAGACACGACTTGTGGGTGTTCATTTCACACAGCTTTGTAGTAATAAAGTGTAAGTTAAAGGAGCATCTTCCATTAATGGGATTTAATGTTTTACCCAACTGGTAACCAAACAGTCGAGTGCTGCTGCAATCCATCTCAACTCAGAGACGTGGGTTAGGGATGGGCAAGTCAAGCAAAAATGCTGTTTGATAGTCAGAAACTATCTGACCATTATTCAAATAGTCCAAATGTAGGGTACTTTTCTCTCTATGCACTTTTTGTACTTTTTCTTGTTGTTGTTTTGACGGCTGAAGAAGTTTCTGAAGTTTCCCCTGGTTAAGAATCTCAAAGTACCACACCTGTTTCACTGGCAGCTCACATTAATGCTTCAAGAAGACCTTTTATACAATTTTTTCCCTTTCAATGTGTCAGTCAGGGACACACATAGAGTTCCTCCACAAGTTAGACAAGACTTGTGGGTGTTAATTTTACACAGCTTTGTAGTCATGAAAGTTATGCTGTTCAAGAAAACATCTAGCAAGGTTAACATTGGCACAATATCTGTTGTTATGATGTTACTTGCAGCTTATGGTTCTAAGCCATCATGTAAGGTCTCTATAGATGGAACAGCCTCTATATTAGATTACAGTATTAGTAACAGATGAAATCCAGCTCATTCTGGACCTTGTTTACGGAGAAGTCATCTGTGAAGTGGCGAGCACAAACAGCTACGTTGGGGCGTTTTTTTGTCCCAAAAACCTAAAAACATGAGGAAAAAAATCCAACTTTCCACCGGCTGGGTGGGCGTGTCCTTGGCAGAGCTTTCGGGTGGGCTTGTCCTTCAACGTTGTCTTGTAGGACAGCAGAACCTGATGTCAGGTTCAGGTTACTTTTCCATGTGTCTGCTCTCATACTGTCAGGTTTGTTTATTTCAGATGGTTCTCGTTGAGTTTAGGACGAGGACTCTGGATGTCTTTTACCATTTCTACACACTTTTCCTATTTAAGAGGTTGTTTTCCAGCATTCAAGTACAACAAGTAACAGCATGAACCTGCCAAATCATGAATGAAGTAACCAGTGCCAAACAAAGGAAGGGACATGTCACAGCTCTTTCTGCATCAAGTAGCTATCAAAGAACTTTTACATTGCCAACGTAGCCTTTGGTTACTCTGATTGACCTTTGTTTGATTGATAATAAAATCCATATATTGTCCGCTTATGTCACTAAAATGGCAAAGTGAAGTTTGATTTAACTTTCAAAGAATGGACCATCATGTGTATAACCATGATGAAGGCTTGGTAACATTAAGATTTGCAGATCAGTGAGCCAGCTGGCATAAATACCAGAGTCTTGGCAATGAGACACTGAAAGGAACACAGCGGTTAATAGTTCTCTGAGTTTCACCCATCTCATTAGCCAAAAAGTGTTCTGTGAGAAAGGTCTGTAAAAGTTTCAGAGGAAGAACAACAACCACAAAGACACGCTCATCTAATGTCAGGAACTTGTCACGGATTCTGGATTCTGTCTGGATCCACTTCATCAGGGGGATCTAAATCTGCCTGTTGGCTTTCGCCCACAAGCTCCTCGAGCTGATTCAAACAGGCCAGGTCTGGCATCTTTCTGGCGAGGGCTCTGATCCATTGATCCCTTTTACAGCAAAGTTTCCAGAACCCACAGCTGAAGAATTGAGGTCTGACAAGCAGCAGCAGCACACCTTAATGCCACTTCACATTTTTATCATAGCAGCAGCAGCATAGCTGACATCTCTGCCATACCTGATGCACACAACGCAACACCTCGGCGTCATGAAGGCTGCAGAGTCACCGCTGACTGATGAGGGGTTATTAGCAGATCGTTCACATTGTTTGCTGCCATCATTTTATATCACATGACAATCTCCCCAATGCCAGTGCAACTACTTTGGGTAACTGCTTTGGAAAAGATTTTCAAAAATTCTGACTACACTCTTAAAAATAACTCTTAAAGCAACATTTGAAAATAAATGTGGACTCTCAGTGAAAGTCTGTGCATGTGCTTGTTTATGCATTTGCTGACAAATCACTGCAACACCCATTCAGCTTCATGCATTCATACTAATCTGCTCAAACAATGGGCTTAAGAGATTTAAGACTGAAGTCGTTAAACTGATTTTACCGTTGAGCTTTTTGGGTATGAGGTAACAGGATATTTCACTTTGGGGAGTCTCTGGATTGTAGGAGCGGGGGTAAGGTTTGTACCACTAACTCATGTCCCCTAAAGTATGAAGTAATCTCCCTAAAGACCAGCTCTCTCCAACACAATTTATGTTCCCTTTATCTGATTCTTTGTACCTCCAGTCCAGATTTTACTGTCCGTCCTCCTGACTTCACCTCTGCGACAGGGCCTCTAAATCTTTCCGCAGCCCTTTCCCTTACAGTGGTATTCCTGTGAATCTTAAGTACAGTATTCACCTGAATGTTTCTCTTCTTTCCTTTTCAAATAGTCCCCAGAGGATGAATATTTTCATCCAATTCCAGCTGAAAAAGTCAGACTATTAGTTCCAGGGTTTAGAAATGGGATGGTTCCACTTCTCTGCAAAGTGATTGAGTGAATGAGTTCATCCGTCGCTAAGAGCTACAGCCCAAAGGGGATGAAAGATGGAGAGACACGTTGATTGTCTGCAACAAATTGGTGGTTCAGTGCAGATTTTAGGATAACGGTTATCAGTGCAGCAGAGTCAGCAAACTACTGTTGTGCAGTCAAAACACATGATGTGACGCTCACTGTAATGTCTGAAGGTAGGAGCACATAAAGACTGCTTCACATTGCAGCATGCTACAGAAAAATGGAACTTAGGTACCTGTATGTCTGTTACCAGGTCCGACAGACTGCTGTATTTAAACCTCCTGTTATGTTCATTTCTCTAGAACAGCAATAATCAGTTGGATCAGTTTGACCCTTTGCATATTAAATTATCCAAAAGTGTCAGAACAAAAAAAAATCCCAATACACATTTTTTTTAATCTAATTTTTAACTAACCATTAAAATCAAGATTTAGTCCATTGGTGTTTTTTAATTCTCACAGATCATGGCTCAATGAGGATAACTCACTCGTTTTTCATTAAAAATTAATGTTAAAACTTTTTTTAATGTAAATTGGAAAGCCCTAAATCTAAATACAATAGTTTTACATGACATAGATTTTTTTTATTTTATTTTAAATTTGGAATTTTTTTCTTTTTATGAAGTGATGTTGATAAATTAACACGACTCCTCTTCTGTCACATGCTGCCCAGATTTTTTATGCTGCATTAAGCTGGTTTGGAAGGAATATATTGCCTAAAATAGACTTTAAAAAGGGTCAATTTGACCAGCAACATAACAGGAGGGTTAAATATCAATACCAGACATGGTTCATTTGCACACTTGATCGCATTTTATTCACTTAAAATAGGAACATTTTATTTAAAAAGTCAAGTCAAACTTTATTCATAAACACATTTCACTCACAAGGTAACTCAATTTGCTTCACAATTAAAACACATAATACAATAAGGAGGTGAAAATGGGTTGCTGATTTAGCTCAATTAGTGAAGCTGGTGTCCCATGTACAGAGTCCTACACAGGTCATAGGATTGATTTACGGTCCTGGATCTGGTCCATGTCATCACACACATTTTTGTCTCTCAAGCTGCCTTATCAAGTCAGTGCAAAAATTCTCTATTTAGAAAAATGTACACCTGGCCTCTGACATGAGGTGTACACTCACTTGCAGATGACAGATGATTGGTGCTGTTGTAACAAATATTTACTAAATCCTATTTTTTTTAAAGGAAAAAGGTAGCTCTGTCTTATATTCTGGTCAATGTGGACTTTACCTGACCTTAACCACATATAAAAAAAATGTAGCTTTGGAAGTAACGTCCATGAATTATGAAAAAGGGTACAACAATGTCATATTGAGAAGTCAGGCTGCTGATGAAGTTGCACTTTTTTCGATTACTTGCTGAGCTTTAGACCTCCCTCACCCACAATCTGAGAGAACATATTAACACAACTATATCTGTCTTTTATCCTTCCCTTTAAGATTCAAGGATTCAGACTTTGTTTACTACAGTTTTCAGATGAATGAGGGCTGTACTCATGCAGCTACCAGCTCTTGAGACTCCAAATTTCCCTTCTGACCCTCTCAGTTTACCTCTCACTCTCTTTTTTCACTCACTCTACCTTTTTCTTATCATGGGGGAGGACAAAGGTTTATGTGGGCCTTTCATTCTGTCTCACAGTGAGAGATGGCTGCAGTGGATTGTGGGTAACAGAATCCAGCTGTGTTGTAGGCTCTGTGTTTGTGTGTGTGTCGGCTGGTGTGAACTTGTGCAGGAATGCGTGTATATGTGTGTGTGTTTGTGTAAGTGTGTGTGTGTGTGTGTGTGTGTTTTCATGGCTGCATGCTGTGCAGCTCTGCAGGTCTTGGGTGCGTGTTGACCTGCTTCGTGTCATTTTGACAGCGCTGTTTCTCTTTCATCAGGCGCCCTTATCTGCACTCGTCAAAATAGCGGAGGATCGACCGTGTGCCATGAAGCCCTAGCAGCAGAAGACTCTGTCACTTTTAATTATGGATGTATGAAAGAGAAAGAGGACTGGTTCTGCAACTCTACACTTAGTAACTGTTGTGTAATGCAGCAAGAAAGTGCTTTCCATACTCTGACTGCTCTGTTTCATTCAGTACATGGCAGATTCTTGGATCTGTGGTGTGGGCACCTGGTCAATATCACACAACAGCAAAGGGCCAAGATGGAGAGAAAAGTAGGCACACAGAGATTAAGCTGTAAGCTTCTCTGTCTTCATGTCATCCCTTCCTGTGTCCTTCTTACTCCACCACTTAACCTGTCATTCCTTTTAAAAGCTGAGCCAATTTCAAAATAAAGGAGGTGTTCCTGAAGCAGCTTTGATCAACGTCCCAGATACAAAAGCTTTCCTGCAAACTCTCTTGATATATCATGATTTTGCCCTGCAGCTAAGTTTGTTGTTATAGTTTTAATGCTCATCTTAAGCCTTTAAATTGGACATTTTTATATGTGGTTGAAGTAAAATGCAGTTCAACTAAAAGCAACTCATTAACATGCATATTAGCTTACATAAACCCTAGACACTTTCAAAAACAGCCCTAGAACATTATTCATGCACACTGTAGTCAGTTTAAATGGTGATCTGGGAACTGCGTTGCCAAAATGTGGAAAGAACTGCTTCTTGAGTCCATACATATCATTAAGATAAAACCGCTCATGGCAACTCCTGGGAATATCTTTAAAAAAGCACAGTAAGGCAAGGGAAGTCAGATGTAGCCTTCGTCGTCATATGATTTTGAGACAAAGCTAATGAAGCTAAGCCACATAAGAAGACACTTTCTGATCTGATGACTGTCTTTGTGACAGAAAGGTCAGAGGTCAGGTTCAACAGCCCTTCAGTGGGAAGAAACATTCAGGAAACTGTACTCAAATATCGCCGCTGTCAGGCAGAAACCTCGTATCTCCATTATTTTTCTTCTCAATTTTTTTTATTTTTGGTCTCTCTTGCTGCCTGTCAGTGGGCATTACAAAATTTCAGCTTATGAAAAGCATAAAAAATAGCTTGTGACTGAATCCCTCTCAGTGTTTTGTTATTTAAAAATGACTTTTTCTTTAATTTCCTGAAAAGCTGTTGTTTTGGTGATAAGAGTTTTCAGCCTGACAGCAGCGATATTCTAGTCAAGTAAAAGTACCGTTACTTTGATCAAATTCTACTCAAGGAGAAGTTAAAGTACCAGTCTGTGAATCTACTTAAGTAAGAGCAAAAAGGAAAGTAAAAGTACTTTATTTTAACATAATGAAAGTACTGAGTTCTCACTTTTCAGTGAGGAGTGATATGACCACCAAATAAGATAACAGTTGAAGTACAGCCAACAGGAGAACACTAATGTGAGAAGGGATTTTGTTGACACCGCACTACTTTGTTGCATCTTCTTCAGTAATATTTTTTGCAGGCAGTTCCCTAGTTCACCATGAATTACACGGCTCACACTGATGAAAAGGTTGTAGCTCGCAGCCTTACTTTACTGTAGTTGTAAAGAGGTGCCGACTGTATAAATGGTAAATGGTAAATGGACTTGTCTAGTCTGTCTGACTACTCAAAGCGCTTTTACACACTACTTGTCGAATTCCCCCATTCATACTTATTCACTCACTGATGGTAGAGGCTGCTAATGTAAGGAACCATCAGTATTAGCTAATCTCATTCGTTCACATTCACACACCTCTGAACAACAGCGGGAGCAATTTGGGGTTCAGTGTCTTGCTCAAGGACACTTCGGCATGTGACTGCTGGAGCTGGGATCGAACCGCCAACCTTCCAATTGATAGACCGACTCTACCCACTGAGCCACAGCCGCACCGTGTGAAAGCAATGTTTTGCTGATGAGTTATTGACCTGGGACGGATGAGCTAATGAATGTGAATCCAACTTTACGAGAGATTTTCTTGTTTTAATTTCAGCCTAAGAAGGCTTGCTCTTCTCCTCTGCTGCATGATAGTTCACCTGACCATCAGGTGGCACACCTCAGCCAGTCAGCTGATGTCACAAAAGTCACAAAGCTGATGAAAAGGTTTTGCTTTTCACTTAAAAAAAACATTAACAGATGCAATTTTAAATGGAGTGAAGTACAATACTTCCTACAAAAACACTTAAAAGTAAAAGTGAAAGTACTGACGTTAAAAATATCTCTAAAAAAAAGCATGTGCAGAGAAGAGCTACTGAATAAGTCTACAGTAACATGAGTAAATGGTAGTAATTCCCCACCCCTGAATAAAGGAGACATAAGCTGTCATGCAAAAGTTAAAATCCTTATACAATTTAATTAACAGGGTTTCTATCACACTGCTTAGCTGCATGTACTTGAAGAGTAAAGTGTTTTCCCCTGAACTCGACTTGCAGAGAGGCTGAAACAGATACATGTTGTCAGAAAGGGCTCCAGCTTCAGTACAAGTCCTGACAGCAGGCCTGCTGGAGCACCAAAACCACAAGACCACATACACAGTGTTTACACGGGATTAGTAAATGCTAGACACTTGTTTCGTTCATCAAACCCCACTGTAAGAATGTTTCCAAGCGAAGCCTTCATATCTGCAGGATTAGTTTGTCTTTCCTCTCTTCTGCTCTGACTCTTGAAAACAATGATTCATTCATTCATATTCCAATCATTCCTCTCCGTCTCTGTCATCTAATTATTCTCGGCAGCCAGCAGCAGCACCCTTAAAGGAATGACAGGCAGCTCTCATTAGAAGCCAGTTTCTGTTCTATAAACAGTCCGTGACTGCTCTCAAAGAAAGCGTCTTCAAGCTCAGCTCGAACAAAAGCGGACATACTGTACGTCGTAGTGTCATAGCGGGGAAGCTTTGTCATCAGTGGAGCATGCTGTCAGAGTGATGGCTTCATTGTGTGCAAGGAGGTGTGCATTGTTGTTTGTGTTAGCTTTATGACTTAGTGAGACAATGCTAGTCTTTTTCTGGACATCACAGAGTCGTTCTGTGACTTAAGCAACATGAAGCCTGACATTTTTAAAGTTTTGGTGAGGGTAATAATTACAGAAAATAATTGTTTGACTCAACATCAGATTCTTTACTTCAAAAGTTTGAAGTTGCAACTATTAAAGAGAGATTTTCAGTTTCAGTGCAGTATACCTCATTTGTACCCACCAATTAAGGTGCATCTTTCAGCTGTAGCATATGGATGTAACTGCAGTTTTACATACAGTTTGCTTCATTGTCCACGCTCCATGTTATGTATTGAGTCAGTAACAAAATTCATACATTAGACCAGGCATGTCCAAAGTACGGCCCCAAGGTCCATTTATTTATGGCCCCAAGCTTCCATCTTAAATTGTGTTATTTATAGCAAAGAAATTAATCACCTTCTAAATCATCTGTACATTTGCAGTTTCTTTCAAGCGCACAAACAAAACTAAAGTCAATCCAGAAACCTCTCAAAAAGCTTCATGTGGACTACTTGTATAAAAGCCCAAACACTGGGAATTTGGCAAGACTGCAATAAAGAAGAAACACAAGAACTCTTAAAGCTGACAGGTTTTCAAATGAATGTTTTTATCATGATGTGAAAATGTTCTTGATGAACACTAAAAGTTCAGAAGACACAAAAGAGGACACAAGACAAGATCAAAATTATGAAATTGTACAGAAAAGGCAAAATTTGATGCATAAAAAATGTTCAGAAAGCAGGAAAATAATGATTTTGTCATTAAAATGTTGTCTGCTGGTCAGAAAAGTCTTAAAAACAACATGAAAAAGAAGTTGGATGAAATCCAGATCGTGATCCTGCCATAGGAAAATGATACAATATTTTTCCCACATTGCCCGACCCTAATGAAAAACATTTTCCTCCAGAAGAAGATAAAGTTTGCTAATGTTTACATGGCTTGTGGAGAATTGAGGACTTCCTAGTTACTGTTTTATTGAGAACATTTTGTAAATAATTGTTATTAAATAGATATTTCATATATGACTTTTATGATTCCTAAGTCTCAGTAGGAGCCACTGGCCCTGAGGTATTCTGACAACATCATGTGGCCCTCATCAATGTTTGGACACCCCTGCAGTAGACAATCTCAATAAGATAATAACGTTACATTTTTAGATGTTTTCCCCTTTTTGAAATCTGTTTTTCTCTCAGTAGAATGAGTCAACAACTACTCCTTGCTTTTACTAAATTTGTTTAAAACAGATCACATTTTGATTCCCATAACAACAGTAGCTGTTTCAAAAACACGATATGGTTTGGCGTGACTCCATTAACAGAAAAAAAATAAGGATTAGCAGCCAAACTCTGCCAGGGATTGTCTCTCCGTGTCAGACATTCCTTTTTCCACCTGAATGATTTTCCCGCCATTATCAAGTTTTGGCGGAGAAGATGTTCCAACAAGTTTCAACAGAGAATCTTAGTTGTGATTAAAAATAACTTTCCTAATGCTTAAGATCAGTCTTCACTCTGTGGTTTAAAACAAGAAGAGGCCCACTTAGAGAAATTGATCCAGTTCACTTGCCTTTTCCCCTCCTATCATTTGTTAGCACCAGTGTTTTGTAGTTTATTACTATGAAATAAAAAGGCATTGTAAATATGCTTGGTAGTATTCCCAGCCTGACCAATTTAAGCATGGTGTTTTGGCTAAATTCAAAATGTGTCCTGTGATTTTGAGGTTAGAGGCTCCAGAAGAGTGCCACTCAGGCCCTACCAAAAATGAATCAACGTTGGCAAGTTTCAGCTTTGCTTCTGTCTTCCTCATACCTCTCTTTCATTCTTAGCCTTCTTTTTCTTCCTCTTGCGTTTGTTTTCAGGTGATTTAGAGGAAATGTGGAAAAGTCCTTCAGAGCCGGCAGGTACCAACCCTGCATGTTATGATCAGGAAGGTAAATAAGGAGGCAGAGGGCAGAAAGGGAATGAAGGCATGGGGCCCTGACTTTAATAAACATCTTGGGTTTCCTCTCAACTTCCACCTCAGGAGTCTTGGAGAGGGCAAGAATTGACTAACACAAACCAGATCAGAGTGGAGAGGGACGAGGCAACGAGAGTACAGATGGAAGAAACAGACATGTACTGCATTTTATGACGTTTGAGAATATTAAAACAGGTTAGGGCTAAAGATGCTGCAGATGTGTGTTCCTTGTTGTTTTAATATCTGTTTTTGGATTGGCCAAGTATTGCTTGTGCACAGCTGTGAGCAACATTTTACCATCCGAGGGTCAGTGGGGGTCGTCAGTCTCTGGCGCCATTATTTTTGGGGGTTGCAGCTGAACAGTCCACAAATCCCTGCCCTTAGCTCATGTCTCTGCTTACATGATTCGACAAAATGTGTGAAAGATGTGCTTTAGAGCATGTTTCAACACACTCTAAGCACATCCAGTGTGTTTATGTGTAGTAACCATTTGGTGTGGCAAGTGTCCTGCTACATTACAGCAGACTGTGGGTTTCATGGGTGAAGGACTGTGACATAAACACAAGGAAGAGGCTGAATAGGTTCCTCACTTACTCCAGGAAGGGGTCACCCTGGGTGGGCTGTGACAAGCGCTTGGGTCCTGAACCCCTTGGGCATAAGCTTGTCTGGGGTAGGGAATAGGAAAATCCATGATGACGGAGCAGTCAGTGTTACTGTATGGATGTATTTAGATGTGGAAGTATGATTTGTTGAAGTGTGCTCATCTGTTGTATTGCTCTGCAGTGCAGTGTAAGTCTGTGTACTTTGTAACACACTTGATTAGAGTGTTGGAAGGGTGAAAGAAGAATTCCTCTGGCATCAACTTATGAGCTTGTAGCGTCGGGCTTTAGGAATTAGACTGAGAAAAACACATCTTATGTAACTTCAACACATTTTTTCAATAACCAGCATGCAAAGCTGACTTACAGCAGAACCCAACATTGATCAACTTAGTAGGCAATTGGTGATTAAACCCAAGCCTTTTCTCTCCCTCTCTTGTCTTACA
This sequence comes from Notolabrus celidotus, assembly GCF_009762535.1. NCBI lineage: Eukaryota > Metazoa > Chordata > Actinopteri > Labriformes > Labridae > Notolabrus > Notolabrus celidotus. Next base: position 32,160,524 of record NC_048278.1, read on the forward strand.
GAGTTCAAGGCCTGAGGTCACCATGCTGCCCTACTTCCTGCTCCTGTTCCTCTCATCTGGTCTGGTGTTATCCTCTGACTGCCCAGCAGACTGTTCATGCCAGGGCCAGGACTCAATATTCTGCATTCATCGTCGATCCAACACTGTGCCCCGTGTTCCCACCACCACCCAAAATCTCTACATCTTCCAGAACGGCATCAACACTTTGTCCCAAGATGACTTCAAAGACCTTGGGGAGTTGGAGTTGCTAGATCTGAGCCAGAATGAGCTGGCGGAGATTCCAGACGATGTGTTTGAGATGCTGGCAAAGATGAAGAACTTGGACCTGTCGTCTAACCAAATCACCCACATCTCCAAAGGCACTTTTTCTGGGTTGGTCCAGCTGGAGCGGCTGTATCTTCATGGAAACCGCATTCAGAGCATCCACGTGGAAGCTTTTGAGGGTTTGGAGATGCTACTGGAACTCAAGCTTCAAGGGAACCAGCTCACTTCTCTCCCATCCCTCCATTTCCCCAGGCTTTTGCTTCTAGACCTCAGCCATAATAACATCCCAACTCTGGGACCCTCAGATCTCCAGACTCCTCACTTGGAGGCCCTTAAGATTTCCTCTCTTGGGCTTACTTCTGTGGATGAGGATCTCATCGCCTCCCTTGGGAACCTCCATGAGCTCGACATATCCACAAACCAGTTAACTGAGGTACCCCAGGCCCTAAAGCAGGATTCACTCAAAGGACTGATCAAGCTCAGCCTGGCTGCAAACCAACTGGGTGAGCTCAGGATCGAGGACTTCCAGAAACTTACTGGACTTCAAGAACTGGATCTCAGTGGACTTAATCTCCAGGGATTTCCTCAGAGTTTCTTCGAGACCTTCCCAAGGTTGAGTCAACTTACAGCTGCTGAGAACCCGTTTAACTGCTTGTGTCCATTAGCCTGGTTCCCTGTCTGGCTTAAAGAGAAGGATGTGAGTCTTGGGAGGCCTGAAGAAACCAGGTGCCATTTCCCTCTGGTTAATGCTGGGAAAACGCTTTCATCCCTTGAGCACAAAGATTTTGGATGTCCACCTTCTACAACAGTGCTGGTTGGCTCCCCCATTGGAAGTACCCCCCATCCCTTGATACCCACCACATCTCCAGAAGCCACCCATACCAACGCTATTCCTCCTCCTCCTCCACCAAGTGAGGAAACCATCCCTTCAAAAACACCCATCTACCCCCTCCTACCCCACCCTCCTGTGTCCCCCAGTTCCACCAGTGGGGAATATGAGCCACACATCTGCCCACCAAATATCTGCCTCAATGGAGGCACTTGTAATTTTGACCCACTGGGTCAACTCAGCTGCCTATGTCCCTCAGGAACCTCTGGCCTCTACTGTGAAAATGTGGATGATGTTCCTGAGCCCCCAAAAACTTCAGTAACAGAAGGTTCCGTAGTTGGCCCGGTGGTTCCCACTGAGCTCGATGCTATCAGCTCGCGGCAGGTGACTTCCACATCTATCCTTCTTGACCTTCACCGCTTCATTGAAACACGACCACACATCCGTGGCATTAGGTTGACTTATCGAAACCTCTCAGGACCTGACCGTCGTCCCATTATCCTGAGTGTACCGGCATCCTACCCTGAGTACACCTTGCGTGGTTTGAGACCCAACTGCACCTACTCAGTCTGTGCCAGTCCCCTAGGTGAGAGAATGAACTCTAGGTCCAACAGCTCTGCAGAAACAGGGTGGTGCACAGAGGCTCGCACTGAAGGAGTTCCACTGACATCAGTAGAGCCAAGGATGGAGACGCAGAGCCAGCTGACATACGCTCTTGTCCCTGCCATCGCTGCCTTGGCCCTTGTGCTTGGGTTGGCTGTGTTGGCCGGAACAATCATCTGTTTGCGCAAAAGAAGAAAGGCCAAGTCAGGAATAGAGCTGGAGCTTGGCCCAGCTGACTTGGAGCCCATGGAACTGGAAGGGATAAAGGCCGGTCTAGAGAATGGAGGAAATGGTACACTGCCCCACAAGCAACCTGAGATTGACCGCTGTCACAATCCCCAGGCTTCTCAATCGTTGCTACAAAATGGGGCTTTGGACTATGAGGTACCCCTAATGCAAGGACACTGCTCATCAAATAACAATCTAGCATCCCTAAAACCATCGTATTTCTGAGATGCCTTGGAATCTCTCTTTGGAAAGATTTTGTAGAGACTGGGCTTGCCCATCTGGACTTGTGAGGTCCTGCTATTGCTCACATAGTGTTTAAAAATCTAACTTCATTCCAATTTCAGTGACGCAAAAGCAGCACTTATTATCCCTTGTTGTCCAAATGATAACACTACAGACTGGATTATGAATTTAGAGACACTCAAGAAGAATTTAAGATTACATCATATTGGAAATGTGCTAAACCACTGCGGGACATGGTTCAGAATGTGGTTTTAAGTCATCTAGCAGAGTTTGAGTATGGTGAACCCTAAAAAAGTGCAATTGACTAGATGGGTCTGGTAACAGACTGAAAACGGAAGTGCCTTTTTGCATTGACGCAACTGTAACCGATGGCTCATTTTTATTTAAACTCTCAAACTTTATGAATGAGCTGTAATCCTGTTGCTGGATTTGTGAGATACAGAATGGAGAAAAGGGCCCAGTGCTTGGGACACAGAATCAAAGGAAGTGATGGCGGTATAAGAAAGCAGTGATGCAGATGTGTGGTGCCTGGATGACACATCCTGGTACAAAATGTGTTTCTGACCAACTCCACCTACTCCATGGGAACTATAGAAGAACTTGCACTGAAAAGAAGTATTTCTTTTCCCTTTCCAGTGTCTTACTCATTGCCTGCCTCAAGACTGATAGGTTTTGTAAGGAAATGCAATAACACAAAAAATGAACTGAATAAACACTATTCAAAGCCAGCAATAGGTTGATGACTATTAAAGCTGTTTAAACGTCATACTTTGCTGTTGACTTTACCTAATCCGAAACAAAACTCCAAGTTTCTTCACATGTGGATTTGGATTCTTCAGTGTCATCAGTCTGCCGTTTTTCTATCCACACATCCAAAAGCTTTTGGCTCAGTGGAAGATAAAGTTGCTGTGAAAGAGAAATGGACTGAATGAAGAGCCATTGAGAATGGACTTGTATTGTTCTGTGCCGTGATGGGAAGGCTGTTTCGTCTTGCTTACTTTATGATATCCTCTTTTTGTCTTGTGGTTTTTTTTTTGTACTTTTGTTGTGTTGTTAATTTGCTGTTGATGTCCATTCAGTATTGATATTTTTTTGCTTATACTATTAATTTTTCATCCTTGCTAAAGCTTGCCTCAGTTATCGTTGATTCTTCAAAGCATTGAAATGAAATATAGCTTCAACTTTCCACAGCTACTTGCAGTCAGTGCTGGAGTAAATACTAACTTAGGTTCTTGAGAACAGCACTAATATTCTAGATTAGGGAGACTAAATAAAATCAGTCATATTATATCACATACAGATTACAATTGTATAACGTTTATGAAAATGTCTTAGGAACTCACCAAGTGAATGTAACAGTCAAGTGTCAGACACTTTACTCTCTGTGCCAGGTCTTTGAATGCCACATAAGAAAAGCCACAGACCTTTTTTTGACCTCATAAGCTCCCAAATCTGTGTTCAAAGGCATCTAGCCACAGAATCCACCCCTATAAAGCAGCACACGCGTGCCGAGAACAGAAAGCAACTTCAAAGACTTTGAAGGCAATTTGCTGTGAGTGTCTGAAAGAGTTTTTAGGCAGTAGTTTCCTCTCGCTGCCACTGACCGTGTCAGGTCTGAGATATGGTCTAGACGGTGTTCCCCTGTAGCTTTTAGTGTTTCCTCTTCTTGCTCTGCGTGCCTCCACTCTAACCATCCAGTGTGTTTTGGTCAACAAGGATTATTGGCTTGTGTTTGTGGAGGCTGTTCTGCTTGTTTACGGCCAACCAGACTGTGAATTATACACGCTAAATGCACCATTCTTGTATTTGTTGTCGTTTCTTTCCAGGTCTGGGAATGCCACAAGTTTTTTTTGTGTTACTTTTTTTTTTTTAAATCACTGCTTTTATGAGGAAAAAAATCCTGAATTAGAGAGGAGTATAATAGGTTTACAGAGACGTGCCTTAGCAACATCGGTGCAGAGCCTTCCTGACATCTAGTAGTGTCATATTACAGAGCGCAGTTCATGTTGATGTGTATTTCAAGAACAAAAGGGCCTTTATTTGCCTCTCAAGACATTGCAGTGTATTACATTTCATTACAAACCACGGATGAAGACGTATGAAATGCAATGTAATCAGTTTAGTCAAGTTTAAAAAAAGACCTGTGTTGGTTGTTAGTTGTTTAACAGCTGAAAGCTTGGACTTGCGTCTTATCAGTTAGTTTTTCCAGGTGTGTGTGCGTGTGTGTGTGTGTGTGAGTGTGTGTGCATGCGTCTCTTCGCCTGTTTTTATTGTTTTTTTTAATCTCTTGGCTTCCACTCCTACAGTACATTGTCTGCTTTATAATTGAGTCCATGCACTACACCGCAGCCCTGTCCAAAATCAACTCGCCATTCTTTGGCTTCACTACAATCTTCATTTTGTCCATTTTCCAGTATAAACACAGACACAGATGCTCGTATATCTGCTCTTGCTCAGTATATCAACTGGAAGACTCTCTGGATTGCTTGGGACGCTAAGAGGGGCAGGAAATGTTTGAAATATTTTCAACATGCTTGTTACAGAACCTTCCCTGTTGATTTAGGGGAAAAATGTCTTGTTTTCTTATTGTTTGATGTTTGTCTATTGTGTTTTGGTGTACATGTTTGCAGAAAAGTAATGCTGAGAAAAAAAGAACAGTATTAAAATGACTTAATTTTAAAATGTCTGTGTGTTTGTGTGTCATTGAGAATGGTGTTTTCTAAAGATTAAAGCTCCTGTGAAGAGTTTTGACCCAGGAATGAAACACACTGAAAATAATACTGATGCCTCTTGATGATCTGCACGTGCATACAAGACCATTGGAGAAAACACTGATTATCTCTATATAGATATTTTCATGCCTGACATCCCTGATGCTGGGTGGGAGTTAGACAAGGCAATCAACAGCACTCTTCCAAAGCAGCCTGTGTTTAAGTCTTAAATATGGAGGCTAGTATCAGTTGGCTCTACTGTCTTTTCAAGGCAGGACATTTAAGCCTCTGTTACGTCTTGTCTGCAATGTGTAACACACAGAAGAGTAACACAGGACTTCCACCAGATCCGTGTCCGGTCTGTCTCCAATCCGCTGTGGTCCGGCTCCATGCTCTGTTGTCTGTGATCACCCTTTGGCTCCTTTTTCAGAACGCAGCATGGAGCAGGACCACCGGACAGCTGGAGTCATGTGGCTGTGGTTTTCCAGCAGAAATCACTGAATCAACTATTATCCGACTCCTCTCCCCATCCATATTGTCTTTATTGGCCTCTGAAAACCTCTGACCTGATGATTCCAGGCCTGGCTCCACTAAAAATTACATTTTGTTGTCATAATTAATTCAAAATGATCTGGTGATACCACAGAGTGTTTTATTCTGAAAATTAGCCAGATGTTTCAATTTTGTTTTGGTGCCTGACTTCCTGTCCTGCTCCATCTGCTCTTTTGAGATTGATAGAAGTCTTGCGTATCTCATCCGGAGGGCTCCGACCTGCCGGATCAGGGATGCATCCAGAACGCAACGGAGCGGATCCAGTGGAAGTTAACACATTGACTAGAATAGAAACCTATCAGATCCGGTGCCGTGATGGATCGGAGACGGACCGGATACAGATCTGGTGGAATTTGGCTGTAACAGTGGCAGGAAGTATAAGAGGTGCAAAATGATTCGGTGTTACGTCTAAATTTCTAGACTTTATGAAAAATATAAATATAAATACTGATTTTTCACGCCATATTTTTTGTGAAAAAACGACTTTAGTGTGTCACACAAAAACAGAACCTCTGAGAAAATGTGATGCATCTCTGCGTCCCCATGCTCCTATCTTATTTTCCATCATAATAAATGAACTATGATAGCTTTGGTTACAGTAGCTCACACAAGTGTCACATAGTGCACCATTTGTAATGTATTTTAGGTGCTATTATGAATCCCAAAGAGAAACTGTAATAAGGAGAGTTCAGGAAAGGTTACTGGCAGCTGGTACACTGAAAAAGTTCTTATACGCCAAGGGAATAAATTTAGAAGTAGTGGTGCTGGATACCAGATTGCACCAGCCCACTCAAAGCAATAGTTTTTATAACATAAAGTTATAGGAATTTTAAAATAAATAAAGATGAGTTTTTGTCCAAAAAACAGCCTGCACATGTACAGGACAAAATCAGCAAAGACATCAATTGTCTCATTTGTACACAGGGAGGGACGCAGGCCAAAAGTTCCTTCAAGGAGCTTTAGGTCACTTCTATGTGTTTTTTTAATGGTGCATTAATGTACATTTCCATGTGCTCTGCAGTGAGAGCTTTGGAAATCTTCCACTCTCCTTGTGGATTTGAGGAATTTAGATCTACTGGAGGCCATAAGTCAGTTTTAAATGTTGTCAAAGGGTAGAGTTTAATAAAAAAACTTTCCTGAAGGATTTCCAGGAACAACAGAAGCTGATTACACACAGCCTGTATCTTTCAGTGCTTCATTACACCCATAAACACACACACACACCAAACCTCAACCACAACATGATTACTTTGTGACGTTTTGTTGGTTTGTGGATGGAGGTCGTTTTCTGTGTTTTCCGCTAATAACCAGCGCAGATGTCAGTGGAAAATGTTACGAAATACACAATTGTCCAAGTAATAGACGTCATACGGCTCTGCTGCTTTTTGCTATTGGATGTTTCCTCGATGACTCAGCACTTTTACGTCTTATTAGAAGATGTGCATGTGGATAAAAGCTTAAAGTGAAGAGAAACACATGAGACTTGCAAGTTGTCTTTCCTTACCAGTAAGCAAATGCTTAGATTATCAGTTCAGCTTTTTTCTGGTTCCGTATTGAGTCATGATTCGGTTCAGTATCCATGGCAGTCAAATAGAAACACTCGTGACTTCACTGATCAGGTATGTGTGCTCTGACATAAAATAACAGAAGTGCAGTCCAAACCAAGCATGCCTTTCAGCTTTTTGCAACTCAGAGAAAAGAAAGTTCTGCGTTTGAATAAGAACGCATTTAAACGACCTTTTGAAATGTCAGAGGAGAAAAAGCCCAGGTGTCACTAATTACATTAATTAAGGTTAAATGTCACCAAGTGTCTGCCTGAAAATCAAAGACACACCTGGACAGATTGAAGCTATTATTCTATAATTACACATGTGCTTGTTCCTGCTATTTCAACGTTTCCTCCTTCCCGACAGAGTCTAATCAATTCCCAGTCATTCATAGTTCATTCACTCTTTCCTTGAATGGTCACATTTCCAAAATCAGGAAGCCTTTCTTCTACTACAGAGAGTCCATTAGCTCTAGGTCATTACATGGAAATGTGTTGGCCTGTACCAACTTTCAGGGTTAACTCTAATTAATAACTTTCAAACCAACTGGTACATCATCCATAACAAACTACATATAAGAGTGATTCTATAATTAGAGGTACATTTCAAGTCCATGGGTTGTATTTGTCAATTTTTCCAAAATGTTATTGGTCATTAATTTAAAAAATGAACAATTTTATATTGGATGATATTTCTCTTTCATTTAATACAAAAAGTTAACAGGTTCCATGGTTTATTTTGCAAAAAATGCAAATTAAATATTGGAATTCACAGTTTTTGTGCTGTCTGATTTCTTAAATGTCAAGTTTGCTCTTAAAACTTAACAATAGAATACATGTTTTTATATGTTATTTCAGCATTAATTGTTCAAAAATAAGGTGATGAGTTGATCAGAAATAATGTAAAATACTGATTATAAACCGAACTGGTATGTAAGACTCAGTTTGTTTTTTGGGGGAATCCAAGAAGGAAAAAGGATTGAGCTGTCCTCCTGCATGAAGACTTTCTTTGCGTTCAGCAATGTGCAGTTTCTGTGCAGATGTTTCTAGAACTATCTCTTGTGATCATCTTTCCAGATACCAAGAGCTCAGCCTGTAGCAGCATTGATAGCTGTGAGGTTCAGAAAGACCCACTGCTCGCTACCAATTCGCAGAGACTCCCATTATCCCCACTGCTGGCCATTTGTTTGTCCTAAACCGAGGCAAGGCAAGGCAACTTTATTTGTATAGCGCATTTCATACGTGAGGGCAACTCAATGTGCTTTACATTAAAACATTAAAAGCAATGGAAACATTCAGACAAGCATAAAAGAACACAATTAAAATGACAGATATAGTAAAACAGAAAAGAAAAGGAAAATTAGAAATGTGTTGAAAATGAAATTTAAATTTACATTTAAAGTGAGTTAAAATGAGCTAAGATAGGAAGGCAGTAGCAAATAAAGAAGTCTTAATTGGCTTGATACACGATTGGCTATTGACTGTTGGCTGTCATCATTAACACAGTGCTGATCCCACACAGCTACAAAGCTGTCTTTGGAGGACATGAACTGAACCCAGAGGTCGATTCCGACATGCTCAGACATACAGCAGAAAGTTGATAATTATATATTCAAAGAGCAGATTATACCCCCTCAGTTTTTAATGAAAAGCAGATTAAAATTAAAGGGACTCATTTAAAGAGCTGCAGCAACATTGTGGCTTCGAGGTTACATTTTTAAAGATCATCATTGTAAATTCCTCAGAAAATTACTGAGGGGCAAACATTTTTGTTTGGTTGTTTTGTTTGTTTTCTAAAAGGGGAAACACTTTCGAAGGGTGGGGCCCTGGACTGCACACTATAACTGTGGCAGTGAGCGAAGATAGATTTCTTTTTAGGGATTCAGCAAAGCAGTCTGCAGAAAAGTCAAAATAGAACTAATAAAATGTCAAAATAGTGATGAGGAGTCTAAAAGGAGACTGAAATTCAGACTCTTATGCGTGTTTCAACTGCGCTGCGTGGCTGTGACTGGCTGCTTTTTGGTGAAAGTGAGTGAGATGTCTGTGCCATGATTCACTTTTAAGCCACCAAATAAACCCCAAGGCTCCCAGCTACCCCTCAGGTTTTGATCTCACATAGGTCCCTAACTGTGGTCTATATTTAACATGTTTTAGGGTAAAAGCAGTAAAAGAAAGAATCAGAATAAAACAGCCATCTGCTCTGATTTTTTTTTCTATCCTACCGAGACCGTCTGCAGGCCAAACGGCTGAAAAACTGTCCAGACCAAACATATTTTACTAATGACAAATGCTTGAAGACGACGTGTTACCCCAGAAACATTACAGAGCTAGGCTGCCATCCAAGTCTGAACCTGTCAAGGGCAATGTGTTATGATGAGCTGGAAAAACACTTATAAAGAACATCCACTCTGTTAGGATTAAAACTACAAACTCATTGGAGGAGATCGACTGGTAGTTGAGTAGCAGCCAGTCGTAAAAGTTCATGCTTCAGTTATTTTGCACCACAGACCCAGAAAAATGAAGAATTAAAACTGTCTGGAATAAAGATTTATAGAGATGAGTCTGCAGGAGTAAAACTTGTGGATGTGGACTGACGAGCTCCTTGGAACGATAGCCTGTGTCTTTAAACTAGATGTACTTATGGAAACATTAGCAGAGTAGAGGAGAAAGGATGAAAGAAAATGTAATAAATACTAACACAAGAGTCATTCAACTTTGCACAGCTGTGAGTGTCTGCTTCAGACCAACACAAGAATCTGTTCTGCTGTGGACTGTACTAACCTGAGGGTTTTTCAGCGTCTTGTCTGCACATTAAATGCATGTTCTGTATCGTGGAAAGTGTGTGACTTCAGTACCGCGGCTCCACCAGCCAGATCGTTTTGTGCATGCTTTGGCTGCACTAGTGCAATATGTCTGCACCCTTCAAGGTGGTATCACAGTTTCACATCTCACAATGAGAAGAGCAAAGATGTCCATAGTAATACACAGTCAATCTGCTGACCCCAACTTACTTACAGCTATTTTGAAAACTGGCAGAAAGGACGGGGCAGCATTGGCCGAGCAGTCTAAGCATATGCCCCATATACAGAGGCTATAGTCCTCATCGCAACGGTCGCAGGTTTGACTCCCAGCCTCTACAATATGCAACATGTCTACTCCCCACATTTCCCGACTCTCTTCAGCTTTCCTATCGAATAAAGGCAAAAATGCCCAAGAATTTTAAAAAGAAAAAAACGGGGAGATAGGTGGAGTAAAGGCCGAAGCCTCACTGACTACAAACAGCTACATCTCACCCATCTGTCAGTCAAACTAGCCACACCCCTAATGCTTAAAGCTAGGGTTGGTAGTCACGGAAAACTAGCATGAATTTGAATGTAGCATCTCCTCAGGACTCCGTCTATATACTGTGAGCAGGTGGCTAATTTGCATCAGCAGAAGTTGTCCGAGAGTCATTCAACTCACCGGGTCCGCGGTCCGGATGAATGATAAACATCTTGTCCACAGCTTCCAATGCTCCTTCTCCTTTGCAACAAGGTAGGCGGTTAATGTTGAGTCACAACGATAAGAAGTGGCTTGTTCTTACACTTGTTACAGGGGTCTCATTAAATCAGCGGGTAATCAAAACACCGGTGCACAACGTAAGGGGGGCAGGTCAGACGCTGGAGAGCCTGCATTATTAGTTGTCATGGCTGTGACGGACAGCGGGTGAATCCAAGCAGCACAGAGTGTGAAAACGCTTCAGGTCAGTTGGGCAACAAAAACTATCACAGGGCAACTCAAATCTGACTACCAACCCCAGCTTCAAATATGCATAACTCTCAGCCACAAATTCCTTGGTCTTTGGAGCCAGCCTTAAGTGGACATTTGAAGAACTTCTGTTTTTTGCATTTCTTCATTAGCTTCATTTTCAACACCTGAGGTTTCTGCTTTGATGGCGCTTAGTGTCTTCGTTTTTGCAGGCTGAAGTGCTGCGGTTGCTCGGAGCTGCTGCAACAAATGGCATCCATGAGTCATGCCACTCCTTTTTTTTTAAATTGGGCAGTACATGATTCAGAATGTTACACTCTAAGTATTATTTACGCAAAAACAATAATTTTCCAAAGAGTACATCTGGTGCAGTTTCAGATAACTACTCTCCTAACATTGTTCTTTTTACATTCAGAAGTTGACTCATTTCCAACACCGCATGAAGGCTTCGTACACATTGTTTTGAAAAGCTCATATTTCTGCACTGTATCACCCAAAAGAACAATACATACAGAGTACATGATTCATCAAGTAATGCAACATAAGCATTGTGAGACCGGTCATGTGGCTCTCGGTGATTCCTCAATCATAAAATTCACTGCAAAGACAAAGTAGCAGCCGCAATCCAAGATAACCAAGCCTGCCTGCTGTTCCATTTAGTTGTTGTGATTGGATTGAACAAGCATTCCTACAGAGTGTCAATTCATACTGCAACAAAAATTCCCTAAATAAAAACAACCCCTAACTTCACAGCCAATCACTCTCATCATCCCCCAAATGTGCTTCTCATTAAATGACCTGCCTCCATGTACGGCTGAAGGGCGCTGAGAGAAAAGAGAGAGACAGAAAGAGAGAGAAAGAAAGCAGGAGAGGAGGAGAGGCCTGATTTATTTGAACAATCTGGTTGTAATGAAAGCAGCCAGGGCTCGCTGGGGGCGGGGAGGTGGAGTAAGCGGGGAAAGGAGCGAGGAGGAAGGAGGGAATGGGGTGAAATCCAACATGCAGACAGATTGTTGGACCTGATAATGGTTTAAACGGGCCCTACAAGCCTCCTAACCCCCCGCTCAGTGTGTGTGTGTGCAGGCATACTTCTGCATGTGGACCATACTCACCATATTACAAGCATAGGTTCCATATGCAACCCATTTGTGCTGCAGTATATCTTCCTATCATTGCTGACATACCTGTGTGGTACATAAGGACCAATAAGAGATAGTGAGAGTGTTTACTGCGTTAATGCATGCTTTATGTCTTTTGGGCATTGAGGAGTTTTGCAATTCTCAGTGCACATACTTCAAAGTGTTTTAAATCATGTACGGATCCACTGCAGCATTTGGCACTCACTTATAACATAGATCTGTGATGCTTAGCTGGAATGCATTTCTAATCTTTGAAAATACTTTGAAAAGTAGTTTTGTGTTCTGGTTTCTCGTCTTGGAATCAGCCTCAGAGAATCCTCAAACAAGTCAAACAACTGAATTTATCATTTGTCTAGAGGGACACTGAAGTATGTTCCGATAAGATGCCACGATAAGCAAGACATCTGAAGACTGTGCCTTCCAAAACCATGACTTACTGACCAAAAGTTTGAGATTAATCTTGAGTTGAGGCCCGTATAAACCCATAAAAGCAATTCATTTGGACTTGTTATCATCTAGACTGAAAACTCATCCACAAGACCTCTGATTGGATGATTGAGTTTGGACTGTTTAAGGCCACGTAGCTTAAATGGCATTGTTTTAATCAAGAGGTTTTTATTTCTTTTCAGGAAGTACCCCTGAAAGGATTTTATGACTTCATTTTATTTTTCATATTTTTAAAATGTTATATTTCTGATTGTTTTAATCTTTTATCTTTAGTTGTTTTTATTCTTCAAATATTGTTTTATTTAATTATATTTGTCTTCCTCAAATTTCTCTTTCATTGTCTTTTAGTTTCAATCTTCTTTGTAAATCACTTTGTAACCCTGTTTTGAAAAGTTCTATATATAAAAATCATAATTATAATTATTCATTCATTCATAAGACTTTTATTTGCTCACTTCAGTGTTTGACAACACAAAATACTTGATACTCATCTTCACAAAATAGAGTATACACTGTCCATGAACAAACAGGAGCAGGAAGAAGAAAAACTTATAGTACGTGATCACAACATAATCTACGACTAAACCAGAAGGCTTACCCGTTGGTAATCACCTTCTCTTTTCACCAATCATCAAATTTAACAATGAACACTGAAACAATCAAATAAAGATTTACTGGATGAGTTTGTAGTTCCCCATTACTTTACCTTTTAACATTCGTTTAAACTGTAAAATATTAGAGCAGCATTTTATATCATCATCCAAAGTTTAACTCCACAAACGGAAACACCTTCAGACCTAAAGTTTACCTGCTTTACCTTGTCTTTATATCAACCTACTTTAACAGCTAAACTATTAATCTTTATTGACGTGAACCTCAGCCATCCAGAATGCTGTAAAAAAAAAACTGCTGAATCCAAGCAGCAGCCTGCAGTATTACAAAAATGAAGCCAGCGTCGAAATGCAAAAACTGCAGTACCTCGAGTGTCCTCATCAGGGTGGCTCCAAAGGCTCAGGAGTCCCCATTGACACCCATGTTAAACAGTCCATTTTTTTATTTCTCTATCCACACACACCGTGCATGGAGTGAATTCATTTTTTTATACTCCACTTGTTTGGAAGATATAGAGGCTACAAGTTTTGCTTAATCAGTGGTGTGACTGACTTGACTGACTGTTGGGCGCATTATATCTATTGCCCAAGAGGCTAAAAGCCCTCCCAACTTCACCTCTTTGTAGAAAGCTATGAAATCAGAATTATGGTGACCGCCATCGCCTGGCTTCAAAACTTCACTTTAGAAACCAATGGGTGACTGTCATGGACACTGCTGGAGCAGCCTGCTCCTCCTAGCCCCACCCCCTCTGCTCTCTCCTGCTCACACACACCTGCAACCTATTGGTAATCACTCCCTGGTATATAAGCCAGCCAGTTCCTTTGCTGGTTGCCAGATTGTTATGTGTGCTCCTGCCTGTTTGTGTTTTGGCCTGCTATGTGTTCTTTTGTCACCTTGGAAATTCGACCACTGCCTGTTGGCCTGTTTTTGGATTTGCCTGCCGTGAATAAATCCACTTTCTTCCTTAAATCTGCTCTTGGGTCCTTCCTGAACTGTAACAGTGACTGCCCTGAGACTACGTCCATGTGTTATACAGTCCATGGTTATATCACACAGAAATAATTGATGGAATCAAACAGTATGAAACAATCTGATACATCTATGGCGTTTTCATAGAATTTGATCACAGCTACATCAATACAGAAATATTGAAGACTTTTTCTTCAAGTTTCAATCTGTTACAATAAAAGATATGAAATAAATAAGATGTCATATTGTAACACAGCTTGCATATCTAACACTTAGATCTCAGAGCTGACTACACTTACAATAGAAATACACCTGGTACAAACATTTCAAACATCACATTGGCCTGTGATTTTCTCATGTCGTCCTGCTCTGAACAAATGATGTAAAGCATCTGCGACTGAGAATGAATTAAAAGAGCCATAAAGAGAGATGATCTGCATCTCAACATTCAGCCCAGTGAGACTCACCTTTGAGACAGAGCAGAAACAGAACTGAACTCTAATGCTGGAGTGTTTACATCACTGCTTTTAGACCGAATTAATCACTTAAAGAGCTGAACTGAATCAAGACACACTGCAGACTCACTTTGTACTTCAGTCCAAAATGGCTTCCCCCACAGTTTGAGAGCTCAAGTTCCTGATTCTCATGAGAAAAACACACGTCGGATAAAACCGAGAATGGCTCTCTCCTTCTCTGAAATGTAATACAAGGTTTAATTTAATTAGATTTAATTGTCCTTAAATTTGCTCGTGGAACCCAAAGGTCTCCTTTTACCCATGGCCTTTAATCACTTCCATGTTCTCTCAGGCAGAATCTGAAGTCGAATGCAAATTACTTCAACACAGTGAGAACCTAAAACTAGAAGATTTTTAAAAGTATTAAAAACACACTAGCCTACATAACCTTGATATTTATTTAAGGACTATGTAGCTTAAACTTGACACCTGTCTGCAATGAGATATGTCAAAGTTATATATTTCTACACTATCTCTGTCTTTGTAACCACCATTTTCAGAGATATCTGGAGCCCCAACAGTACGCAGCTATCTTTAAACTGAAGTCTGGGAGCACTGGTGGCCTAGTGGTCTAAGCGCCCCATGTACAGAGGCTACAGTCCTTGTCGCAGGGGTCGTCCGTTTGATTCCCGGCCGGTCGACCATTTCCTGCATGTCTTCCCTTTGTCTTCCATTCTCTATACTCCCTACATTTCCTGTTTCTCTTCAGCTGTCCTTCTCCATCTTCAGCTATCAAATAAAGGTAAAAAGGCCAAAAAATACAACTTAAAAAACAAAACAAAACTAAAGTCTGGCTGGTTGTGTTTTTTCCTTTTCTCTTCTTTGTTTTTGTCCTTATTCTTTTATGTTCTATGGCTGTCCTGTATTCATAAAGTCAATAAAAATCCTTAAAAACAAAAAAGATTTACAAGAAGAGTTCAGAGTTCTTTCCATTTGATGGCAGACACTAAAATTATAGATTAAAGAAATCAGAACAGAAGAGAATGGAAGAGGAGATCTTCTGTGGTCATTTATGAAACAGTCTGACCTCATTTTTTAAAAAGAAACAGCACCAATAAGAACATAAAAATAAATTTACAACACAGGACAAGCAGTAAGATCTTCTCACGTCACTGAGAAGAGTCCTGCTTTTGGAGGGAATCTGGCCTTGCAGTAGCAGCTGAGGGTTTCTGAGCTCCAGTAAGTTCACAGCACAACAATAGACCCTCAGGGCCAGGCAGGGTCATGTTGTGACAGGAGATGACATGACTGCACAGAGCAGGGATTACAGGGGCTCACACCTTTTTAGGGCTTCACAGCGAAGCATAACAGAAGAGACTTTTACTACACTTCAGAGGGGCATGCAGGCCTATAAACCACACGCTGCAAACATGCATGTGTAAGAGGCATAAATCATGCATGAGCATGGGAAGGAGCGTTCATGCTTGTAGACATGTCTGAAACATGGATGCAGGGTGCAATTACAGAGCAGACAGTGACTGTAAACAGAGTTTGTTAAATGTATGATTTCTTGCCAATGAACATACCACTCTGCTGCATGACAACCATGTAACCCAGAGACACACAACAAATATAGCTTTCTCTATTTATGTTGATCTTAATGTACTAGAAAACCATATTCTCCTTCAGATTCAGGAGATTTGCTTGAATGGAAATGCATCGCCCTTTTTGCACCAACTGAGCCAGTTTTGTTGAAAGCCGCAACCTCTGATGCTGAGAACATGTCATCAATGTGGAAGAGCCAGAAACTGCAGTTCCTTATGTGTCCACTTGAGGCTGGCTCCAAGAGCGAGTCAGTGCTCATTTGGCACAGTGTTAACTCACAGGCACTCCATTAGATTAAAACATGTTCACATTCTGGTACCAACAAGGGTTTAGGTCTCACTTCTATACTCATGATGACTGTACAGGAGTTTAATTATTCAATAGCTCACCTGCTTTTAGTAAACTAAGATGATTTAGGGGCTTTTTGTGACAGGTGAGTAATACAAGCTGCTGCAAGTAAGCCAATTCTAGTCTCTGGGCTTATTGGGCTGATTTGTGTGTTTTGTTGACGCCTTTTAGAGATTAAGTCATGGAAATAGTGGATAATAAAAATGACTTATTGTGCAGCTTGTTGGCCTCACAGACAAACTGAGGGATCTGCTTTTTATGGGTGTCTTAAATGTCAGTAATATTAAGCATATGTTAGCACTATTAATCAGTTAACAGTCCCAACCCTCACTCTATCCATCTCATCTTATTCAGTGTTTCTAATTCATTGATTTCAATTTGGCCGGTGCATAAATCAAGATTGCCGTTTTATTTTTCCTATAGGGAAGACTGGATTGTGGGACCAACTGCTCACTCCTCTCCACCTAAACCCCTTCTATACCAAATATGGTGACTTTAAAACTGAACACTCTCTTACCTAATTCTGTCCGAACATGGGGAACACACATTTGTAAGATGCCTTGCGCTCCTGTGACATCTTACAAATGTGTGTTCCCCGTGTTCGGACAGAATTAGGTAGGAGGGCGTTCAGTTTTGCTGCTCCTACTGCTTGGAATACGCTCCAGAAGGAATTTAAATTGTCTGATTTTATTATTATTTATTATTGAATCCTTTGGCTCTATGTTAAAAGAAAGACAGACCACTGAACAATGCCTGTGTTTAAAATGTGCTGTTTGTGATCACTAATTGAACTTTATTTGCAAATGAGTTGCACCTTTGAAATTATTGAATGTTTTTTACATACTGTCTGTATATGCTCCATACCAGGGGTTTCCAAAGTGTGGGTGGAGACACAAAAAGGGGGTCATGAGATCTCTTCCAGAATTTTTTTTTTTTTTATTAAGTTATCTAAAAATAGTACATTTTACCCTATATATTGAAAAATATTGACAAAAATAGTAGCTAACCTTGAAATAAAACCTTAAAAATAGAAAATGTAATGAGTTTTCTGCCTTTCTTTTTGCCAGACGACTCCTAAGTTTAGAGTTAGTGAACAGTTAATTATCAAAAGCATCAGTAGCAGTAAGTTCATTCATAAAGGCACAGTTAACACAGCCACATGCTCATATAGGTACTCACTTTGAAGGACAGTGGGGCTCACAAGTCTTTGGTACCTATATTGTGGGGGTCGTGGGCTGAAAGTTTGGGAGCCCCTGCTATGTACTAATTATTTTGATGTGTGCAACTGACATCTTGGCCCGGTCACCTTTGTAAAAGAGGTTTTGATCTCAATGGGTTTTCATCTAGTTAAGTAGTAAAAAATAATGAAAAAAAAACACCCATTTCCTGAAATCCAACATGGCGACAGCCAAGATGCTGCTACTTTTACGGTCTATTCCTCAACGCACATTTATTTGAATCTAGGGCTGTCAGTGTTAACACATTAATCTGAACTCAGTTAATGATAGTTTAGTTGCAAACTAGTTTTACTACTACTTTTGCTCTGTTACTCTGTCATCACTGCAACATAGTAGAGGATGGTACCTTCTTGTTGTATTTATTAAGCTGAACAACCAGACTAACAACAAGCCTTATGGGGTGCACAGATCTCTTCATCGGTTTATCATTCATGTCTTAGTGAAAGACTGACACACTCAGAGCTTTACTTCATGTTCCTGGTGTTCTTTCAGTCTCAGTTTTACCTCAAAAAGCTCCTCTCTAAAAAGTGTATCACTGAGGATCTTGTTCCCCTTGACCTCTCACCCCTAAACAAGTCACCTTTGACCGCTGCCAGGAATAAGTTGTAGCCAGACTCTTCATGCCCCCTTATAGCAACAAGACGGGGTGTGTTTGGAGTGTTCAGCTATTTTCAGCAATTCTTCCCATCCTCTTGTCAGCTTTAATTATTGCTTTCTTCTCCTTCTTGGGTCTCCCTCGCTTCTGTTTCTAATTATCCTTCTCCCACTCAGCAAAGTCAGCGTGCTTTCATTTAATATGATGAAGCATTCTTTAAATCTTGCATGTTGTCATGCTCGGTTAGTCATTTCAACAACAATGTGACATACGAGTGCAATCACATTTACTTTCTTACACCTCCAGGCTTTCTCTTACCTATCCATCCATCCATCCATCCATCCCTCCCTTCCTCTGTTTGTCCCTCCCTCAGGAAACGTCTGCAGAGCCTCAGGGCTTTTCCTCGCCCCTCATCAAATTGATACCAATTGAGTTATTGAATTGCTGACCCCTCCAATAACAAAGGGCCCTGTTTCCCTGGTGTTTGTCAGACCAGATGTGAAGCAGGTTTTGACATGACCTGGCAGGAAGGAAGAGGGGAGAAATGAAGGAGGAGGAGGAGGAGGAGGAGGGGGAGCAAACATGTGTAGGCACCATGTGATGTGTTGATTCAGTCATTTGATATTGTATTTGTTGTTTTTGAATGAGTATATGCCATTTATAGTTAACTGTGTGATTGTTGCAGAAACACTGAAAAAGAACCCCAAAAGAGTCATCCATGTTACTCCAGTTTGGAACCATAACATGAACTCATATTTGATTTGTTTAAGTCTGTTTTACATCTTACATATCAAAGCATATGACTGTTGAAATCTGGAGACACTTCTTCACAAACCCAGTTTTGGCATTGCTCAGGGTACTGGTGGGGGACTAGAGGAAAACAAAGATCATAAGCAGGCACAGCCCTTCAGATTTTTTCAAAGAATGTTTTAAATTTCATATTTCCCTTTAAGTTTGGCTTCTCGTTTCTCCTCCTTCATTCCTACAAATCCACAAAAATCTGCTGACACTTGAAGCTACACAAAACCCTTTCATGTTTTCTTTGCATTTGCTTTACTGTCAGTCAAAGTTGACCCAAAAGATCCTTTAGCTGGCAAGAGAAGTCAGAGCTTGTTGCAGTGATTAGAACTGCATGAACTGTAAATCCTGTGTTTCATTACTGGACTAATTCTCAGCTATGGAGCCGACGACATATTTGGATTGATTTTGAATACTGCAATGCTGAGGGAAAATGCCCAACATGTGCTTAAACATGATGGGATCTTGTAGATAACAATCTTGCGGGTTGATTAGCATAACAGCACTGAGCCTGAGAGCAGTGGGGGGCAGCTAGCCAGCCTCTGCCAACATGAAGTGATGAAATCTACTCATAAGCACCCCATGGCTCTGGTGGTGCTGTGTGCATTTGATTAGCAGAGAGTGGGACAAAACTATGCTAATACTATACTTTCCAAAGCAGGAAGTGTCTGCTTCAAACACAGATAGTTAGTAGCCTTAAGGCCAAATTCCACCGTATCCGTGTCCAGTCTGTCTCCGATCTGTCTCTGCACCAGATCTGATAGGTTTCTATCATAGACTGTATAAATAATGGACGTAGTATCCGTGACTTCACCCATCTGTTCTTCAGCGCTGTTTTGAAGCCAATCGTTGGTGGGAGCCATATTGGTAATGCTGAACTCAACCAAACTTAGTGTGAGGTAAAGAGGTGGGGTTTGAGTCTCCTAGCCAACAGCTATGTGTTCCCGCCTTCCAGTCAAGTCAGTCATCTCCTTACAGGCTGTAAACATGTTTATTATTGCTGCAAAGATTGTCTAATTTGAATTGATATGTATGTGGTTTCCAGTGTTTCTGCAGCCAGCCTCAAGCGGATGCCCAATGAATTGCAGTTTAAAACACTTCCAACTGGGCTTCATATTTTAAGACCGGAGGTTGCTGCTTGGTTTCTATTCTAGTCATTGTTATAACTTCCACTGGATCCGCTCCGTTGTGCTCTGTTGCGCTCCGGCTGCGTCTCTGATCCGGCAGGTCGGAGCCCTCAAGTTCAGATACGCAAGACTTCCATTTTTGCCAGATGCTGAAGCATGACGCATCAATCTCAACAGAACAGACGGAGCGGGACAGGAAGTCAGGCACCAAAACAAAATGAAAACATCTGGTTAATTTTCAGAATAAAACACTCTGTGTTATCACCAGATTGTTCTTAACTTAACTACAACAACAAACCATCATGATGAGTGGAGCCATGCCTAGAGTCAACAGGTCAGAGGTTTTCAGAGGACGAGAAAGACAACATGGATTAGGAGAGGAGGAGAATGATCGTTGATTGAGTAATTACCGCTGGAAAACCATGGTCTTGTGACTCCAGCTGTCTGGCGGTCCTGCTCCGTGCTCTGTTCTGAAAATGCTGCCGTTAGGCTTTGCGTACAAGAAAGCCGGACCGCAGAAGATCAGACAAGGAAGGACTTGGACAAGGATCTGGTGGAAGTCTGATTGAGGGATCTTTTCTGTGTTGGCAAGTTCTCAAAGTGGGATTTGGTTAGCCTCAGGAGCCAGATGCCGATCCTAAATATGGTCACCGGCGCAGGATGTCAGTGTCACAGAGGGTTAGTTTGGCATCACTTTTGTTCAACAGGCGGAGGTGGAGACATGTTGTCCATCTTTATAAACAGTCAGTGGTTCCCTTGGTGTAACATGTATTCAATAGACTCATTGTAACTCTCAGCAAGGTTCCACAATGTCAAACTATTCCTTTAACAGCAGTGAATGAATTGGCAGATTGAAGAGAGGACACTGACTGAGAGACAA
This sequence comes from Notolabrus celidotus, assembly GCF_009762535.1. NCBI lineage: Eukaryota > Metazoa > Chordata > Actinopteri > Labriformes > Labridae > Notolabrus > Notolabrus celidotus. The sequence goes on from NC_048278.1 coordinate 32,181,460, forward strand.
AGCAGTCTTACATGTGACTTGCTCATTCCCATTAAGTGCTGTCAGGTTGTTTTACAGACTCTGGACTCTCCTGTGGCTTTTGAGACCTCTATAATCCTCACTTGTTTTCAACTCTGGGAGGATTATGTTTTTGCAGTGTGGTTTCTGAGACCAGAAGCTGGGCCCTACTCCTCCAGATTCACTGTTTCCTACCCTAGAGAAGGTCTGGGCGGTTGAAGTAAGTGGGTGTTAGTGGAGGTGAGGAGGAAAACGGAAACAGAACGAGTGACGATTTGCAAAAGCTAGTGGAATATAAATGTATGAATCATACCTCAGAATGGCAAAACTGTCTGCAGACTTATTTTCAAGGTTTCATATAGGGTGGAGTGTGTCTCGCGTCTGCAATATTTCATAAAACACATATTGTTCCTTGTGCTTTATGAGCAAACTGTGCTCTTTTACTCTTCCTCATTAAATTGAAAATAGTTTTTCGTGTGTGCTCTGAGGGATATGGAGCTTTTTCCTGCATTAAATCCTCTCGGGTCGTATACACATTATGTTGAAGAGCCGCCAAATCCAGGATGTCTGAACCATCCCGAGAGAGCTGTGAGAACAAGATGACAATACAACCCCCCTTTTCTTTACATTTTTTTTCATTCTACATCCTCACTTGAGTCATGTGAGGCCGCTTTCTCGCATGTTGACTGACAAACAGCAGCTCATTTCCTTCCACGTAGATAAATCCCTGAGAGCCTCGACACAAATGATGACCTCCGCTCTCAGTTATGAGTTCTCCCTCCTCAAACAAAAGATATTGTGTCCGTCTCTATTGAAGCGGCCGAGTGTGATGAAATATTTAATCTCGTGAGACTCTGTGTGGGACGGACTTCGCAGGTGTGTAGACGGACCAGGGCACAAAGATTTCACCCCGGAGACCAGACGCACAAGGTCAGCTATGTTTCCCATTGTGAGGGACGCACACACACACAACATACAGGAATGATCACACAGCCTGTAGGAAGTGAGAACATATACCGATTTACACACCAAGATGAGAAAAAGAGGAGTACAAGCACTTATGTTTTTCCACTTAAAGGGATATTTCAGGTTTTTTTAAGTGGGGTCGTATGAGTTACAGTACACTATTGCTCCTGGTAGCCACACTGAGTGCCGGTGAGCTCTTCCCCTTTAATGAGAAAATTTCCAGAGGACCAGCAGACAAGATAGGCTACAAGTCTCGGGGCCACCTATGTTGCCTAATTTCGCCAAAGTTGAGAAAATACGGTCCAGGAACTCATCACGGTGCAAAAAAATTGGAGCTATTCAGTTTGCCGTCAGAAACCCCCTTTGTGTTTTGGCACTATTTTTGGACGCACCTTACAGACTGGTGTTCTTCCGCTGCATGAGCATGGATGCACATAGCACTTTTAGCAGACACTACAAACTACAAACTGCAAAAATGAGTGATTCTGACAGCAACGATGACATGCCGTATACTGTGGACACAAGAGGATACCTCTATGAACCAGAGTTTACAGAGGAAGAACTCCAGATGCAGACCCAACGTGCCAAAGAAGAAGAGAGGTGAGAAAGTTCTGTGCTAACAAGTGAGCAGGAGAGATCCCACGTCACCTGGTGGTGCCGGTGTGTAAACTGTGAGCCCATGCCAACGAATCCAGAGAGCTTCTGCTGTCAGGAGAAGGACTTTTAGTGACAACAATACATCAGGACCTTTCTGAATCAGAGGATACCAGCGGCTCACATACGGCTCCAGTCTGCATCCCTCATCATCCAGAGTTCCCTGCCTTACAGGAGGTTTGCTTGTTTGAACAGCCGGGATAAAGACAAGTACGTACCGTCTTTTAAATGTGCAGGAAAGTGAGTTTAATTCACTCTAAAGACCGATACCGCTGCTTGATCCTGCTACGTGCTTGTTGATCCAAACAGCTGATCGGCGTGTATCCGTGCTCATGCAGGGGAAGAACACCGGTCTGCAAGGTGCGTCTGAAAATAGTGCCAAAACAAAGGGGGGTTTCTGACGGCAAACTGAATAGCTCCAATTTTTCCTACTGGTGCATGCATTTGCACCATGATGACTTCCTGGACCATATTTTCTCAACTTAAGCGAAATAGGCGGCCCCGTCCGAAGAGAATTGTAGCCTAGCTTGCCAGCCGGTCCTCTGGGAATCTTCTCATTAAAGGGGAAGAGCTCACCGGCACACATTGTGGCTACCAGGAGAAATAGTGTACTGTAACTCATACGACCCCACTTCAAAAAAACTGAAATATCCCTTTAAAGCTCTGTGAAAGAGTCATGTCTGAGAAGAGGCTGCTTGGGAATTGTTCGAGTAAATAAAGAAAGTGAAAATGGCCGTGCCAGATTTATGTTTAAACAAAAACAAAACACAGTGAGAGTTCAAATCTATGTTTTGATCATCTCAGGACATCTGATTGTACTTTAAACATCTTTCGTTGAGCTTTCATGATCAAATAAATACCAATTAAATAAGTATAACTTAGATACAAACCTTCCTCTGTATGAATGTGCCACACACACACGTACACCAGCACATGCACACACACGCACCAGTCAAACTAATCACATTGCACCACTCTCCACTCTCCAAACACACAGGGAGATTAGGATTGTGTGGGATCAGCAGTGAGCTGAAAAGCTCGCAGGTGGGATATTGAATATTAAATCTCAGCAGCGGGGCGGTGTGTGTCCGCTGAGAGGAGATACGAGCTGAAAAACAAGCAAGGCCTCATGATGTGTGTGCTGATGGGCTGTCTGGGATGCATGAATAGGGTGCAAAACAGCAGAACAGATGTGTGTGTTTTTGGGGCGGATGTATTCAAATATTCTAAAAATGTATCTTTTTATGCTTTGGAACATGTGGCCAGTGCAATTTGGGTCAAAACATTGTATAAAGCTCTATAATTGTCTCTGTGTTTAAAATAATGCCTGCTCTAACTTTTGACCTCATCTAAAGTCACATGTGGGTTTTCTGCATTTCTTTGACATTGTATGAATTTCCTCACCCCACCCTAACTTTAGCATCCTGCCAGACTCATGTAAACACAGTCAAATGTCTATTTATGAAAACCTCTGCTGTCTTTTTTAATGACCACACCATCTTAAATCCGTTCTGACCGACACAGAGAGAGAGAAACTGAAAACTCCATCCTACACACAGGAGCACCGTACAACCAGCTGACCTTAAAATCTGTTGTGAAACTCTCACTTCGTTCCTCTTTGGGGGTCGAAACAGTTTGGCAGTGTTTTTATCCTAAGGAATTTAGCGAGCATGAAGACACATGCAGCTTTCAATCCAAAACAGCAACAGTGGGAACATCTCCTTCTGTGGAGTAGGAGCCACAGAGTCTGCCGCTTAGAATCAGAATCAAGAGACAGATTTGTAGGCCAGGTGTGTGTACGCATACAAGGAGTTTGGCTCCAGTATATATTTGCTCTGTGTTCAAACATTAAACATGACATTTTAAACGTACAAACCTGATTTTGATTTTATTTTGATGTCTTTATTTCGAACATGTAAGAATGAAATAGAAAAAAAACGCTGGTCCAAAACGCTGCAGCTCGAGTATCGACTAGACTAGGAAAAGAGAACACATCTCTCCAGTGTTAGCTTCTCTACACTGGCTCCACATAAAATCTATAATACAGTTTAAAATCCTTCTTCTGACCTACAAAGCTCTTAATGGTCAGACACTGTTGCATCTTAAAGAGACCATAGTGCCCTATTACCCCTCTAGAACACTACGCTTCCAGCATTCAGGCCTGCTGGATGTACCTAAAGTTTCTAAAAGTAGTATGGGAGGTTGAACCTTCAGTTATCAGGCCCCTCTCCTTTGGAATCATCTACGAAGTCAGGGTCCAGGAGGCAGACACCCTCTCTACTTTTAAGAGTAGGCTTAAAACTTTCCTTTTTGATAAAGTGTATAGTTAGAGCTGGCTCAGGCTTGGAGCAGCTCTTAGTTATGCTGCTATAGGCTTAGACTGCCGGGGGAACTGACACACTGACACATTGGGATCCTATCTCAGCACAGTAACTGACATTGAATATTTAAATAATGTACACAAGTCTGTGTACAAGTTCCACAGACATGCTCTGTGTTATCTCAGTAACAAGAGGACAGATCTTTGCTTCATAATGTTAAAAGTGAACAGTTTTTTGTTGCACTGTTGGCTTATAGCGGTCTAAGCGCAAGCCCCGTATACAGAGGCTATAGACCTCATTGCAGAGGCTGCAGGTTTGATTCCAGCTGTCTCTGTTCAGCTGTCCTATCCAAGAAAGGCAAAAATGTCCAAAAAACATCTTAAAAATTAAAAAGTGGACAGTTTTTGATCTGAATGAACTTCACAAGTATGAGAGAAAGTTGTGAAACACACTTATTATGCATCTTTATCATGAGGAACACAGAAAACCACCTGATCTATGCTGTAAGCTACTTTATTTGACACCTCCACCCCAGTAGGAGCATCAGTTTGAGGCATTACATTTAACTGTGAAGAAGTGATCAGTCTTCTTCCTGATGATTATGTTTGCTTTCATATCTGTGAAGGTTCTCAGTCATCCAGGTCATGGTAATTCAGAGCTTGATCCGTAGGGCAATTGGACTGGTAGAAATTTAAGAATTTCTACCAGTCCAGTTGCCCTACGAATCAAGCTTTGAGTTTGCTTTCATAGCTCATACTCAGGCCTCAGTATCAATTTCAGGTCTCTGTTTTCTGACAGCATGGAGCATTTACTCAAACAGCTCCTGAAGTTTTCTGTCCACATTCTGCAAATATGCTCCAGTTTTCTTCTTCAGTAATTTTAGGGGTTTCAACAATAAACTTCAGACCGAATAAAAGAGTCCTGCGGGTGTAAAATGCTGCGTTTACCTCATTGTTCTCTGAAGGCCAAGATCTACTAATCTTATACGACTGAAAAATGACACAACATTTTAATCACAGTTATAAACTGTACATGTATGGATCAGAGCTCTCACTAACTGGAAGACATGAGCAAGTGTTGCACAATGAAAGCTAATCAGAACCACTGCTACAACTGCAACTCCCATGATGCAATCTTTTGAGGAGGAGAGGACTGTTAAATATTGGAGACAATAAAACATAAAACCTCTCTGACTCACATGCTTTGCTTTTATACTTCACTGAACTTCTGCCATCTCTTTCTCAATTCTTATTCCTGTTATTCATACAGCTTGTAGATTTACTCACTGGTTCATGAGAACAGAAGCTCAAGAGCAGCGATGCCACACTGTTGGTAAGTTGGAAAGTTTGGTCCAGTGTTTTCTTTAAATCCAGGATCTACTTACTTTCACCACAGAAATTTTGATTTGTTTGGATTTGAAAACCACCACCGGTAGCTTTGGGGTGACGTTTCTATGAAACAAGCCTCTAGAAAAACAAATGCATGAATAAGTCTTCATGACTCATACTCAGTAAAGTCAGGGAACAAGTGTTGAGTACATTACTCCAACATCTGACCCACAGGCCCGACGACAGGGGTTACAAACTGCATCAGCTCAAAATTGTATGAACTGAGCAAATAAGTAGACTTATTGAGTCATTTCAATGTTTGAGTCTGAGTTTTTAAAAGTTAACTTAAGATTTAAATTTTTAATCTTGCTTTTAACTAAGAGTAATTTCTTTTAAGGCTTAGACTGCATTATTACCATTATTACCATTGTTTTAGCATATTTTTTTTTATTCTGTTATTTTATTTTTATCTTATTTTTATTCTATTTGAATTTGAATTTAATTTGAATTTAATTTGAATTTAATTTGAATTTAATTTGAATTTAATTTAATTAATTTTTTTCTGATATTTATCTGATTTTATTTTATTGATTTTATTGTGAGGATTTATTTTTATTTTTGAGTATTTCATATTACTTTCCTCTATCTTGTTTTAGCTTTGTATCACTTTACCTATTGCTGTTGTTTTCTGTCTCTCTGTTCTTTTGTGAAGCACTTTGGGCTGCATGCTTGAATGTATGAAAGATGCTATGTAAATAAAAATGAGTTGAGTTGAGTTGAAATATACAAAAGCATGATTTAGCATCTCAAACTCAGCTTGTGTGACAACAGATTTTAGTTTTGCAATGTTTCTAGAGTGAAAGAAGAAACATGAGTGTGTAAATGATTTAGTATTTTGGTCAAAGAGCATTGCCTCATCAAAGAAGACTAAAAGATTTAGGGATTGGATTTTAAAGAAAGCTCACACGACAACCTTGGAAGCAATGCAATCATAAGCTGTAATAAAGATCTGTCTGTCAATGTCTGACTTAAGGAAGTTGTCATTCATCCAGTCCTTAATTGAAGTCAAGTTAGTACATTTGTCAGTGTCATCGGGTTACAAAGATACATACATCTGAATGGTATAACAGTGGTAACAGATTCCCTGAAATTCTCTTGACAACACGTCCAGGCGGAAGCTTGTACAGGGATAATAAAAAAAGGACCCAAGACGGATCCCTGAGGTGCACCACAGGACAGAGAGGCTGTCTTAAAGATGTAAAAACAAACTGACACAGAAAAACACTCAGAAGATGGAGTGAGAACTGAGTCAAGGGTGTGAACAGTTTTTTGCAAAGATAGATTTGGTAGCTTCAACTTCTAATTTAATTCAAAGTGTCTATTTTGGGTGGTATAAGCCTTTTAGGAACCACCGGTTGGCTCATGCCTGCTTCCATAACAGCTCCATGTTCACCACAGCTTAGTTTAAATCCACCAATGAGATGAACACAGTGTCTGAGTAATGTTCCTGCAGCTTTGACTCTTATCTGCTTTTCTCGTTCAGTGCCTCAGTCTTTCCTTCTCTGAGGTATTGGAGCAGACCGAGTGTTGACTGACGGACAGAGTTAAGATCGAGCAAACGTTCTGGCAGCTCTCCCTGCAGAACCTCATAACGTTTAATCAAAACCATGCCCGGTACTTGCCCTCAGCTTTCCACCACATCTCCTCCAGGATCCCTCAACAGAAAATCGAAGGGGTCCCTTTTTTCCGTGTTGATATTTTTTCACACAGTGGAAAGTTTACACAAAGGAGGGCCTTATCCCCGAAGCCTGCCTCTCTCTCTCGCCTATCCAAATACCTGCAGGATGAAATCAAACTCCCCTTTGAAAATTACATTATAAATCCCCCTCTCTCTCTTTCTTTCCCCTGAGCTCGTCAGATCAGTGAGGCTTTCCAACTCTCTGGGAGAGGATCAGCCATCATTCTGTGGGCGTCAGACCTCGATGCAGGTCTTAATTAATAGAAGAAGGGTTTCATGGGAGAAGTCTGCAGCACTGAAGGTTTCTGCCAGGAGAGGAAACATAAGGAGCTGGAACAGGTAAAATACTGTGTGGATGGATTGATAGTGCATTCTTAACAGCAAACGTACAAAAGTTAACAACCTCTCTGCAGCACTTCTTTAGTCATGTTGTAAAAAGTAGGAGACCTTCAGTATCTTTTACACATGTTCTCCCAATCATCTCTAACAATGTTCAGGAGCTCTGCGTCCCAAACTTTCCAAAGAAACTTGTTCATGAGCCTCAACTTTCCCAACTCAACTTTCTTTATAGCATGCATCCCAAAGTGCTTCAGAAAAGAACAGTCAGAACACAACAGAGATGGGTAAAATAATAAAAGACACAATCATAAAAAAAATACTTAAATCAATATATTAAAATTAATAAAATAATTAAGAGTATAAAGCAAGATTAAAAATCAGTTAAAGTTAAAAAATGTCAGATAAATACAAGAAATAAATAGGTTAATAAATAAATAAGATAACTAAATGATGTTAAAACAATAATGATAATAATAATAATAATAATAATAATAATAAAAATAATAATAATAACAATTACAACAACAATAATAAAAAAGAAGAATATTAATAAAAACAATAACCATAAACATAATAATAATGGTAACTAGAAGAAGAAGAAGAAGAAGAAGAAGAAGAAGAAGAACAACAACAACAACAACAAGAACAACAAGAACAACAAGAAGAAGGCGGCAGTTCAGGGCAAACAATGTATTATTAAAAAAGTCCAGATTAAAAAGGTACATTTTAAGTTTAATTTCAAAAATACCCAGAGAGCTCAGCATTCCACAGTTTTGGTGCATGAAAACAGAAAGCTCTCAGGCCGCTGTGTGTGTGTGAGACACATGAGGAAACTTTAAAAAGGAAGCAGACATTATGGGGTGGTGGGATGGTTGAGGATGAGTCTCAGGAGGTGGGACATGACATCAAAAGCCAGTGTCCAACATGCTGGCGTATGAAACATCAAAGACCTACGCCATGATGACAGCTTTTGCATTCATACATGTGCAAAATGGGCTGAAAATGATTCACCCTCTTCAACCTCTGGTGTTTTTATTCATCCTGTCACGGTTTGCACTGGTCATTTGAAATAAATGTCTGCCCAACCTGCTTTCTCGTGGTGAATTTACCTGAATATTTCCTGCTGTGTTTCATATCGGTTCATGCTGACCTTGCACAGAAATTTTACTTGGAGCCTGGCAAGGTAAAGGGTGTAAATTTTGCCTGTTTGCGTTCACAACATGCAACCCTACTAAAAAATGTTGGGAAGTGTTTGAGTAGTTTTGTGCATGTGTGAATACAGCTTTTTAAAGGGAAATGAAAAGTCAGCTTACCACATGTCATGTAGAGCAGCTTTAGAGTCTACTTTGCACAGTAACAGGCTGCAGAAACTGTTTCAGCATCTCCAGTCGTTGTGCCAAGCCAGACAACTACTGCTTATAACTTATTTAGCACATTTATCTCACAGGCATGAGAAAGATATCAATGTTTTCATTTGATCCAAGGAGGAATAAGAACTGACAAGCGTGCGATCCAAAACTACTCTTTGAAAGTCAAACGTTTTGCCATCTGCAGAAAATCAGAGAAAATTGAAAATAAGAGAAGTAGAGCATGGTGCATGTAAGAGGTCACAAGTATGTGAATGGTGCTTAACAAAATCTGCTGGTTATATCCAACAATATACAGGAAATAAGACACCCACAGGTCAACCCATTTTATCCTGTAGTCAGCTTTTCTTATGGATTAGCACGCCACAAAGACTGATGAAGATCCACGTTAAGCTTTAAATGATGCATGTGGAACTTTATGTGTGCCAGTTTTCCTACAGTTCAGTGTATTAGTTTTCATTCCCTAATGAAGTCAGAGGCTTAGATAGCTGTGGAAAATCAAAATAGGTCATGTACAAAACCTAAATGTGTTTTAAGAGAGGCGTGCAGCTGCAGCGGTGAAATGTTTCTTGGATCAATACAATCAAAAGAGGGAGTGAACAATGAGCGGTGCTATCAATGGTTTCCCTCTGAGTGTTCCGCTGTAAATCTAAGGTGAACAGGCTGACAGATTTACTGCAGTTCCACCCACAGATTCAAGGTTCTTGTAATAATTTGCTTATCTGAGTGAAAGTTTTATTTTAGGGATGACGAAACAACTCCTGGATCTGCAGCTGATTCCTGTTTTGATTTATACCCCCTAATCTGAAAGTCATATTTCTGTTTCCTTAATGTTTATGCCACTGTGTTTTTTATGATCTCTTTGGGCTGGGTGCTTTCCCCTGTTGGATTTTTTTTTTCAGTTTTCCCTCCAAAACCTCATGGCAACCATTCAAGCTTGGAGGGCTTCCTGTAATTCATGTTTGGAGTATTTTAAAAACAGGCGTTTAAAACGAGAAGATGAGGATGGCCTTATTTCAGGCATGATTGTGAGTTCATGTGCGTGTCTGCAGTTTAACTGTATATGCAGACATAAACAGCTCTCACCACTGTGAGACTGAGGGCAGAGATGTCGTCTGTCTCTGATTTAAAATGAGAAAAAAGGAGAGGGAAGGACAAAAATAATGCAGGCAGCAGAGAGGACGAGAGGGCAGGATTACTAAAGTTAGAATATTTGTTTCACACGGCTGATAATGGATCAACTGGGAGGTTTCCAAAGCAAGAGTTAAGAAAGTTAATGGAAGAAAATGCAGAATACTATTCAGTTTTCATCGTATATCACCAGTTAACATTTTGGCTTTTTGCTAATTCCTCAAGAAAAGTGAAAGGCACCATTACTTGCAATATTAGATTTTTTGTTTTAAAGCCTAGCTCAGGGGTGTCAAACATGCGGCCCGCGGGCCAAAACCGGCCCGCCAGAGGTTGCAATCCAGCCTACGGAACGACTTTGCAAAGTGAAAAAATTACAGATAAGACAGTAACTGCAAATTTTCAATGAAAGTAACTACTATTTTAAATTTGTTCTCTGAGGGTCGCATACAATCATAGTGCTGATGGAGCACACCTGAACAGCACTTTTTCACGGGACTTTTTCCTCAAAGTGAGAAAATAGATTACTTGCTGTTTGCATAATCCGGTTGAGATTCATTAAGTCTTTTTAGAGCACTATTAAGATGATCCACTAACTACTAACACTAGCACAACACCCCTGCATACAACACTGTCCAGCAAGCAAACTGTTCCTTTCGGAGCTGAGGGGTCCAGAATAGCCAACTTTACCTTCTTCATTATTATAATCTCTCTGTTCTTTTGCAGTGAAAATTACACTCTGTGTCAGGTGAATTGATAACTTGTTTGGTGTGTTTGCAGCAGATTTCAGTGCTTAAAGAGTAAAATGTTCTGCCCCACCATGAGACTCATCATGGAGAACTGTTTTTGTAGAAAGATAGTTGATTACATTTTCAGCACATACTTGTACTATTTTGCACTAAAACAAAGGGAAAAATGTAAAGTTGTCGTTATTTATAGGTTATTATGTTATGATTTTACTGGTCCGGCCCACTTCAGATCAGGGCTGTGTGTGGCCCCTTAACTGAAATGAGTTTGACACCCCTAGCCTAGCTCCTTCAAAAGTAACTTAAACGGGGCGCTGGTGGCCTAGTGGTCTAAGCGCCCCACGTATCGAGGCTATATCCTCTTCACAGAGGTTGCCGGTCGCCGGCCGGTCGGCCATTCGCTGCATGTCTTTCCCCACTCTCTATTACCCACGCTTCCTTTCTCTCTTCAGCTGACCTGTCAATAAAGGTGAAAAAGCCCCAAAATTTTTTTTTTAAAAAAGGAAAAAGAAAAGTAACTTAAACAACTAATCACACACACACACACACACACACACACACACACACACACACACACACACACACACACACACACACACACACACACACACAAACACACACACACACACACACACACACACACAGGTAGCATTAGATGTGTTAAGTGGAAGGAAGAAAAATGTTATCAGGGCTGCCAAAAGTTTAATTAAAATTTTTTTTGATTAATCACAGAACTTTATGGTTAGTCACATTTTAAATCCCATGTTAACAATTCCATTATTGTAATTATTTGGGGCTTTTTTTGCCTTTATAATAAAGGACAACTGAAGAGAATCAGGACACTTGGGGAGAAGAAGAGAGTCCTGGTCAGGAGTCTACCAAGTGACTGCTTTGACAAGGACTATAGCTTCTGTACATGGGGCACACTCTAAAACCATCGCTCCAACCAGCACCCCCTTTTTTTCTTAAAGAGGAAACAATGACATTAAGAAAGAAGCAGGTGTGCATGTTTAAAATGTCCAATAAGTGTCAGTATGGTGAGCAAATATTCTGAGATCATTTTGACAACTCACTGATGTCCAGTGATCAGTGTTGCCAATTTGCATATTTAGCAAGTTTTCAGACCCCTCTAGCGACTCTTTCAAAAAAGCCACCAGCAACTTTTTCTGGTGTTAAATGGAGACTTTTGGAGGCTGACGTTAAATTCATCCTTACTCTTCTCAACAAGCAGTGGATGCGAGTGTGTGAGTCCCTCCTAGCTGCATTCAGAGCAGGAGGCGTTCACCCCCCGTGCATTTAGACTGCAAATGTATCACGCATATACAAAGACATAGCTGGCTGATCCCGCCTACTGTCTCTTTTTGGTCTATTTAGATTGTTAATGTAGATTGAATACAATAAACATCTTGATAATGTTATGATTGAACAATGTAATGTTTTACTTTGATTTGTTGCAGGCTCAAGAGTGTAGATATATCATATTTAGTGTGTTTTTTACTCTATTTTTGCCCCTTCCTCAATGTTACATGTCTCTCCTACAGCGTCCATTACAATTCCAAATATGCAAATTAAGTGATGACGTCATTTAGTGACTTGTGGCGACTTTTAGGATAGCCAAAAGCTACTTTCCTCACTTTGAAGTTGGCAACAGTGCCAGTGATCGTCCTGGTCAATGAGACAGCCTTTACACTTTTCAGGAGTTCCATTTTGGGAACTTTCTATGTTTCATACTAGTCCTGTATGCATAGAAGTATTGTTCCCCTTGATGGTGAAGCATGCCCCAGCCATCAATGGAAGAGGGTTAACCCCAAATCAAAGTCATAGCAACTTCAGAATACTTCAATGGAGAAACTAAAAACAAATCACCATCCTCATTAGATTTACTCAAGTTTGACTGAGATATTTGACGGGAACTGATTTGAGCTTCTAAATATTACAGAGCGTAACCTTCTGCTGCTCCCAACTCCCTGTACACAGACCTGTGCACCACATCTGCAACATACAATCTGCAGTTTGCATAAGTAGATGTTATTAAAGACCTACAAATGCAGCACCAGAGAGCGATCTGAGCATGTAAGAGTCATACCAGATTTGCAAACTTATCTTAGAAGAACCTGAAATACTTCACCAATCCAGTGTCAATGACTTTCTTTTACATCCTAATTTAAAAGAGGATTTACATTCAATCGATGCAACCAAACTTTAGCATTCACATCTGAGAGATTATATATGAAAGATAATATGATACACAGAAGGACCTTCAAACAGCTGTTGAGACAGAAAGAGGAAAACCATAACACAGGGGTGAGATGAAAGTTCAATGGTGAGATCTAGAGCTAAATCTACTGAACAGTGTGCGTGTGTTTGTGTGTGTGTGTTCGTGTTAGTGTTAGTGTGTGTGTGTGTTTGCATATGTGTGCGTTTGCCAGGCACTGATTACAGAGGTGTGGATCGATTTCCATCTGGGAGGCAGAGTCAACCCTGTGAAGGCAAACAGCCAGGTCAAAGCGTCACATGACCCTGACAACCTGAATCAGACAAGCAGTGTGAAGGACGACCCACACACACTCACATACACACACACACACTCCTCGCCACAAACAGCACCTTTGCTAGCATCTGACAGGGCCCCCACACTGGGCCACCCACATCAAGAGTCCAAATCCCAAATTCCCGCCCCCTGCTTCCCCAAAGGATCCAGTGTGTATGGAATATAAAGCATGTGTTTATGTGTGTGGACTTACATGTACAGTCTGTGTATGGTTATGGAGGAACGATGCACTAGAGCAGTCTATCAATTCAGTGTGTCAGTGTCTTCTCTCTTTTAAAGGAAACAGCTGCTTTATGTTTTATTCATGGATTGCATTGTAGAGAAACTGCTGTGTTGTGACTTTTTACATTAGGATGGAACCAACATTAAACCAGATGGTGGAGTTTATTAACCATAGAATTGTATGAAATTAGTGCAACGTCTTTCCCCTGCATATTGTGCATGTAATGTGTTCATGGGTCAGCACCGAGAAACAACGCTAATGCAAAAACAAACGCAGGAGAAGAAGAAGCCTTTGCAACCAAAAATTGTGAAGTGATAACATTTGGGAAAGCTTTTAACAATACCTTGTTAAAAAAGGGTTCAGGCTCTGTTGTCCAAGAGGTCCAAGCCTGCACCTCATATACAGAGGCTAATGTCCTCGCAGGTTCGACTCCTGACCTCTACATTTCCTGTCTCTCTCCAGCTTTCCTATCAAATAAAGGTAAAAAAACCAACCCAAAAACTTTAAAAAACAAGGAACAAGAAATTTATTATTCCACTAAAATACTTTACATAACATTAGGTCGGTGACATAAGTAACCTTACATAACCTCATCACTGAAAACTATTTGGCCTTGTTAGGAAAGCAGAACTACTATGTTGAGAAAAAAGATGGAAGATGATTGAAAGAGAGATTGAAAGATGCAATCACTTGGAAGCTGTCTTTGTTGAAAATAAAGTGCCTAAAACTGCAGTTCCCTGAGTGTCCACTTGAGGCTAAAGCCAAAGGAAACCCCCTCGGAGCCCCATATTAAAATTACAATTCTTAAAGCAGAAGTAACAACGTATACAGCCTGGTACAATAAAAAGTTTTGGTCACCTAACATATTCTGATGACAACTCATGAGACTTTGATATGACTTATATAGCACTTTTCTAGGAACTCAACGATGCTTTACATGAGTGTATTTGCATTTGTCGCTGTCATCATATGTTGCATGTATATTAGTTTATTCTTTATTTGGATCCCCATTAGCTTCCACAAAGTGGTCGCTAGTCTTCCTGGGGTCCACACATAACAACAATACAAAACAGTAATTTAAGGCCTCACAATTTAAAACATCTTAAACAGATATAATAAAAATATTGCTGAGGATGAAACAAGCCAAAACAACCCTGAGAAAAATAATCTAAAAAGAGAAATTGAAAATAAAACAAAAGGATCTAAAAACAGTCAGAAGATCACAACAGATAATAAATGAATCTACCCCAAGCTTAAAACAAATCTTTTGATGACTTCTTTAAAATACATTTTACAATGGGAAGCATATTCCAGGCAGTAAAACCTTTATATAAAACAGTTTGCATCAAGATATTTGGCCATGGGCTTGGTAAGGCCAGGTGCTCTGAACTCACTTGACGCGTAGTGTGCTTGTGGCACGAACCAATGTACACCAGTTTTTCTTGAAAAAAGATTGGAGTGTTTTTCCAGACTGTGTTATGCATGAAGTTCAGGATATTGTTTTTTATTTTTTCCTCCACAGTCAGCCAATGTAACTAAATGTGCATCTCAAGAACGTTGGAAATGGCAATGTAGCGCTAATCTAGCAGCTCTATTCTGTGTTAGTTGAAGTTTGACAGGCTGAGGGTGTACTTATTAATAACCATGTGCTGATTTATATTTAACACATTCAGTGCACCCTGGACGTGTAGTTTCACTGCGAGCAACAAGCACCAAAAGTTTAAGACAGCACCAGTAATGATCAATACAAGAGGACTAAAGAACAGGAGAGAAAAGAAGCTCCATGTCTGCAACAATTCATGACTTCAGCAGTTTTAGTTAAAATCATTGTTCCCATCATTTGTACATGAATCAAACATCTGCTTTTGTCCTGTTCTCCTGAAGTATTCAGGTCGTATCAACACGTTTTGAACTGATGGAAAAAACCCATAGTGAAGAATATATATGAGCATGTGAAGGTGTGAGTGCGAGACTGCAGGAGTGAGGACAGAGAAAAATAAACCTGACATTTTATTAGTTGCTGTTAATAACGAAGACTCCCACTGCTGTCAGTCCTGTCACGCTTCAGCTGCAGCTCAGAATTTCACTTTACTGCAGAGACCCAGAGCGAGGCCCCCCTTCCCACACACAGGAGGTCACAGGTCAGTCTTTCTTCTACACACACAGACTTCCACCTCTAGTTTGATTCCTCTCATCATCTTCTTGCTCAGCTAATTATACTCACTACTTAAGAAATTAACATCTAACCAAAAGAATGCCTTTCATTAAGTCGGAAGAGCTGTCTTTAACGGCCACACCTTTCTGTTAAACATCAACCTCTGCCAAAAACTGAAGCCAAACGCTGTAAACTGACCAGAAAAGCCTGTCTTACCCTGCTGTTGATTTACTAGAGACTGGACTGTATTGTTTTTTAATTGCAAGGTTGGCAAAGCACCACAAACTAACACATTCAAAAAGGTAAACAGCGGTCACAGTTGTATCATGAATCCAGTTATTCTGCTGCAACTGAACTAGATTCCTTTCTTATAAATCTGAAGTGAGTCACACACCTACAGTGACCTACAATGAGAGCATGGTTTACGTTATACTAATCAATGGGAGGTATGAGTTCAGATGGGATAAGAAAGGTTGTTACATTATGCAAATGAGTGGTTTGTGTGTATCATAAAGTGTATAAAAAGATGGACAGCATGACAGCGCCACAAAAAGTGAAGCCAAAATGTTTAGAGCTCCCCTATTTGACTGTCTGCTGTAAAGGTTGTGAAGCCCACCTCGTTCATGGTAACAGATGGAACATGGGTCAAACTATAAAATCAAAATACAGGTCAATTATTTTTTTCTCAAACATGGTATTCGTGGTCAAAGCTAGTTCTTATCTAGATAATTTCTACTGTTTATTTCTAAGAAGTTACGTTTTTGTTAGTTACTCAATGCTTAAAAATGAGCTAACGCTATGTCATGATTGATAGCTCTGTTATGAATGCAGAGTTTTTTCTTTCAGCAGAGTGGATGAGATACGGTCAGACAAAATGTTATACAGGAGGCACCAAAGTTTCCAAAATGTGTTTGTCTGCTTTAAACTGACAAAGTAATCTGTTCTGCTGTGGACTCAAGCACCAAGTTAAATGTGTGTTTTGGTAGCGAGAGGGGCAGGATGTCATTTCTGTCAGCTCCATAACTGATGCCTAATCAGACTGTGTCAGCAGCACAAGATGGCACAACCTGTTGCAATCAGTGTATTGGTTTCACTTTTTTACAACTAGAGGAGTGTCCATCTTTATAGACAGTCAAACATCAATACAGTCTAGTAATTGTATTTTGGTGCAGATATGTATGAGGTAATGATGAATATGTGTCATATACACTACCAGTCAAAAGTTTGGAAACACCTTGAAAGGTTGACATGGTGTGATTATGGTTGGTAATGACAAATTAAGCATAAATAGAAATAATATTTGTATGTAATATGACCATGGGTTGTAGTTAGAATAGTAATGTAATATAACATAATATAATATAGCAAGATAAATACATAATACAGTATATTATGCATTATAATGCCAGCAGCAGTCAAGAGAGAGTTCGGGATGGGATGATGGAGTGTGACAGACAGAGCAGGGATGTTATGGATCTGTTCATGGGGAAGGGGGGGGTTGTCAGTGGTCAGTATGGTGCAGTCTGTGGCCTCCGTTACTGTTCAACAATCTGATGGCGGTGGGCACAAAGGAGCGCCTGAAGCGTTCAGTCTTGCACCGTGGTGGAATGATGCGCTGACTGAACGAGCTCCCCATCAGCCACAGCTCATCATGGAGAGGGTGAGAGGGGTTGTCCAGGATGGCTCGCAGTTTGTCCATCAACCTCCTCTCAGCCACTGACTCCAGACTGTCCAGTTCTAGGCCAACCACAGAGCGGGCCTTCTTTACCAGCTTGTTGGCCTCACACGTCTTGATACCTCCACCCCAGCACGCCACAGCAAAGAAGAGAGCACTGGCCACCACAGACTGATAGAAGGTCTTCAGAAGCCTGCTGCAGACACTGAAGGACCTGAGTCTCCTCAGGAAGAACATTCTGCTCTGTCCCTTCCTGTAGATGGCAATAGTCTAATAGTCTAACCCTATTCGGTTAACTGCAGGCGATGTGTTTGGCACACAGCACTGAACTCCCCCAGAGGAATCTATAATGCATGACAGAGGTCTTTAAATGTTTTGACCCAGGTCTGGTCTGGTCTGGTCTCAGAGTGAAGGTCCAGGATGACCAGCATGTTTGTTCTGATTGTGTTTATTCAAACAAACTTCAACATAATTAAAGAGGATGGAAAAATCTTCTGAGTCATTTGTTCCATCACAACCGGCACACTGTCATAACTCAGCTTTAGATCCGTCTTTTCAGCCCTGTCCTCTTTTTCTCTCCCTTCATCTCAGTTTGAGAAAGATTAATACCAAGAACTGCTGCATCCCGAGGTGCAGAGATGGAAGGACAAATATTTTCTCTCTTCTTTTTTTTTTGCTATTAGCCTGCACAAGGCATTTTTCAACACACCATTCATCACAATATAATGGAGACCCCCTTGCTTAAAAGCATTGCACAGAAATAATTTCAGACTTATTTCTTGCCAAGTCTGCATGCAGCTTTGATTAAGTACATGCACAAGTTTCTCTGTCTCTGTCTCAGGAGGGGTCATCCCTCAAAACAAATGACTAGTTGTCTGTGTCACTTCTCCAAAGCTTTGAGGAAATACGCTGTGATGGAAACTCAGCCTCAGAGGCACCACACTGCTGATCAGCTGAAAAACATACATTTGAAAAATACTGGTTTTCTTTTGCAGGGTTGAATCCTTCAAAACCACACTTTCCAATGTACAACAGATGTAACAACTGTGGTTTACTGGACTGAGGATACTCTCTCTTTATTTGCAGTTTTGACATCAGGAAGTTCTGCAGTGATGTGCGCCTCTTGCTACAGGCCATGGCAAAAAAAACAATGTGTGCATTATGGGTCTCAGTTTTGATCTATCCCATTTTTCTGTTTGTGCTTGTTAACATCAAATCCCTTATCTTGATTTTGAAAAACCAGATTTTTCTACCTGAACTTAGAAAGAAAACAGGATATTGTGGCATGTGTACGCCTTATTCTGGTTTCTGACAGCAACCGACTACCTGTGCAGATACGGCCTCAACTGAGTGACGTGTCAGCATGGCAGCAACAAATGTAATTCTAGAGAAAGTTCAGACAGGAAGACTATAAAAGCAATCACAGCAGTTGTTTAACTCTCCTCTCCCTCGTTCAGTAGCTCACCCGCTTCCAGCTGCATGCTCCGGAGCTGTCATTGGTTAATCAGTGGCGGCTGTCATCCAATAGCTCAGTGGCACGCTCTTATCGTCAGCCAATCAACTTTCTGCTGTCTTTTTAAATGTGTCTCTCTCTCCAGTTAGTTCCTTCTTGCATTGATGGTGCACACCCCTCCACCCCTCCACCTCCCCATCTCCACCTAGTCTCTGCAAGTCCTCAATTCCTATCAACCACCACCACCACCAGAGTCTGGACTCTAGGGGGATTTCTTCTGCTGCCAAATTCATGTATCCTAGGCTCACAAAATTATCCCCATAGAGTCCTTACGCCAAAGATTTCTGTCAAGTTTCATTATTCATTAAGTTGTAATAAATAACATTTAATCTTCAACTGTGTCTCTCCTGATTGAAGTAAGCGTCTTGCTGCATCCTCATCTTAGTTACAGCTGCATATCTTCAGCCTTTGCTCCCTTGTCCTACATGGTGGCAGTGACAGGCTGACACCAGTCAGAGGTGAGGACATCATAGTATCGCTCTGTTCCTCCACTGGTCTCTCTCTGGTCGGTCTCTCTCTCTCTCTCTCTCTCCCTCTCTCTTCGGAACACTTTGTGAGTTTCCATCAATTTTAATTATGAGCACTAGCTGAGGAACAAACACCCAGTTTCAGAAGATCATAAAAATGCCTTTTTCCTTTGAACTCTTGAAGTTCTTTATCAAAAAACAAAAGATCTCCAGAACATAAACTGTAAACTGCTTTCTTTTCCATAAGCCTTTTCCACTGCAGCTAACAGCTGAGAGGTCAAGGCCTCGCCACCTGCAGGGTCGGCCTTTGGAGTATTTGTGGGTTATCCTAAAAAAAGGATCAAAGGTGAGGAGAGTCGTCTTTCTGTTGACATGTGACGAACGATGAGGAAAAAACAACATCCCTCTATTTTTATCTTTGAAAACAAACCGCGGAGGCAGGACGTCTAACAAATGCTTTCAGAAACATTAATCTGTCCAAGCTGTCAACCTTCATCCTCAACATCGTCTGATCTCATCTGCTGCACTGCTGCCAAAACAAAAGAGCCCCTAAAATTAGTTTGAACACAGTAAACTGGCAGCGTTACTGTGATGGCCCCTAAAATAAGATGATTTTGGAGAAATAGCCGGGGCTAAAATTACTCAACAATAACAATGAACTCTCCATTTGTGTCTGAACAGTTTGTATTTGTAGCTGGAGAGAACGATGGGGCTCAGCTTGAGGGAGAAGTGATGAGTCCTCTAAAGGGTTAGTCCTGAAGAAACAGATTGATATTAAATGTGGAGATTGATATCTCTCTCATAAGTGCTACTTATTTGTAGGCTGCATAAACATTACACAGACGTTACAAAAGAGACACCAGACAGAGTGATGAAGCAGCAGAGGAAGTTAAAGTGAGTTGAAAATATGTGAATATGTAGTAGTAAAGTGAAAAAGATGGCAACTTAACAGTCAGAGAACAACCAGCCTCATAATAATGCTGAACACAGATGACAACAGCCGGCCTGGCTCCATGCACAGATGTAAAAAAGTGGCACTCTGCAAACATACTCAGATTGGACGTAACATTACGACCGCCTGTCCCATATTTTGGTCAGGTTAGGACAGAAACAGCCCTGACCTGATGAGACATGTCCTCTTCTAGACCTCGAAAGGTGTGCTGTGGTATATGGTACCAAAACGTCAGCAGCAAATCCTTCAAGTCCTGCATAAGTTTTGAGGTTTGGTCTCCATGGATCAAATTTGTTTGTCCAGCACATGATTGGATTCAGATCCGTGGAATTTGGAGACCAAGTCATCACTGTTCCTTCCATTGCTCTGTGTTCCAGTAGTGATGCTCACATGCTAATTGTTAGGTTGCTTTCGGTGGTGGCCCGGGGTCAGCATGTGCACCCTGACCGCTTTGCAGCTACGTAGCCCCATTAACAACTAATGCACTGTGTTCTGACACCTTTCTATCAGAACCAGCAATTATCTTTACAGCAGTTTGAGCTCCGGTAGCTCTTCTATTGGATTGGACCCACTAGCTTTTGCTTCCAATGTGCACAAATGAGCAATGGCTGCTAATGACCCTGTCGCCTGTTCATAAGTTTTTCTTCCTTGGTTGACTTCTGGTAGGTCCTGAAACCAGGCAGACTGGGGTACACCCCACAAGAGCTGCAGTTTTGTAGATTCTTTGACCCAGTCATCCAGCCATCACAGTTTGGTCCTTGGTCTTTAGTCAAAGTTGCTCACTTCTTTCCAACACATGGACACCAAGGACAAAATGTTAACTTGCTCCCTCACACACTCCATCCACTGACAGGAGCCATTATGAACAGGTGATCAATGTTACTGACATCATCTGTTAGTGATCACAGTGTAATGGAGTAGATTTAATAATCTTAGGATCTCTGAAAAGGTCTGGCATCCCATAAAGCTTCTCTGTTTGTGCTGAACTGGTGCTGACGATGCATCCATACAACCACGTAAACAATAGAGTAACACTAATGCGACTTTCTCCTTTAAGAATATTATTAGTTGTTGAATTTTTTGGGGGGTGGAGTTACAGGGTTAGGGGGTTGGGGGGGGCATGCCAACTTAAGAAGCAGGGGATGTTTACATTTCTTATCATCGGTGTAGCTTCTGGTGTGGTGCATCTTTGTAAAGCAGAATCATGTTACTGCCATGTGATGAGATGTTATTAACACCCAGTTAACAGCTAACAGCTGGTTTACATGTGTGAGTGTCATCACAGTTCAAAGTTCAGATAAGTTTGTGTTGATGTTTTCCTTTGACTGTCTGTTTGTAACACTGCTCTGCATTCTCGGTGTGTGATTCATGGATGTATATCATGTTGAGGCAGAGAAAATGAACATTGGATTTCTTCAGAGCTGCAGGAATGCTTTGAACATCACAGGTTGATATAAAAATATGGGAGACTTTGATGAGAATAAAAACATGGCAGCACACGTGAAACGAGCCTCACACACTGACAGTCCATGAATGTTATCTGTCACCATCTCCTGCTGTGTTCTTTACTTCTATACAGAGATGTGTAAATAAATTGCAGCCTCAGGCCATCACACTGGGTCAGGTTTCTTTCATCTCTACTCGGGAATGAAACAAGTATGTTTTTCCCCACATGGAGCAGAAAAAGAAAAGACCACCAGTGTTGTGGAACTTGGCTTCCTTTCAACATGTCACCAGCTTTAACCAAAGATAACACGCACAGCACCTCGTTCATATTAGTTTCTCCTTTTAGAATCCACATGATGACAGAGCGGTTTCATTCTCAGGCAGAAGATGATTGTCACATTTGTGTGTGTTACTTTCTAACAGGATACTGACAAGTATACACTGTCAGAGGAGATAAAACACAACATCCTCAGATCAACATTTGCTGGTAAGATGTTTTCATGGGTAAATCTGATTTGGAGTACGCTGTGTGGTTTTGGTTGTTGGATTACAGATGCTTTGGAACATTTTGATTATATCACCTTGTAGCAGATTGTGAACACCCACGCAAACACCCACAAACTTGCACTCTGCATGAGTCACTGTAACTGTTGCAATTATAATATTTACATTTTTGTATTTCAAAAAGACAATTTGTTTGAGTTTGATATTAAAGTTGCATTTGTGTTTTATTTCACACGCATTATAAGTAATTTCATTTTGAAGCAATGGTGCTTTTATTTTGAAATCACATGTCTGTGAAGTGGTTCTCACAGGCATGCTTCCTGTACAGGAGCACAGAGCCAGAAGCAGGCTTTATGCATGGAGTTGTGTTTATGGCAAAGTTTTGAACGTTGTTACCTCCTTTATGCAGCATGCAGCCAATGAGATTTCACTGTGGGTTTGTGGACAAAGCTGCAAATAAATCAGTCAAAGGAAAGCCACTTGTGTCTGTTTGTGCTTGGAGGGAATAACAGTCACTGTGTCACTCACACACAGAAAACTTTGAAGGTTAGAGTCACATTTGAAAATGCTGACAGTGAACGGCTGTTTCCCTTGCCCTGGCATAAGGCTCCCTTAAGGTCCTGAAAGGCCTTTTCCTGCTCCTCTTCCCACTCCAAGCTAGTGAGATCAGTTAAGGGCGCTGCCCTCGCAGAGAAGTCCTGAATGAAGTGCCAGCACCAGCCCACCAGACCCAGAAACAACTTTACCTGTTTCCAGGCGGTTGGCCTCTCCCTCGCTCGGATAGCCTCCACTGTGTCCTGCATTGGCTTGATCACACCACCGCCAAGGAAGTAGCCAAGGTACTTCGTCTCCTGCTTAGCCATCGCACACTTCCTCGGGTTGATAGTAAGGCACGCTTCCTTGATTTTCTCCAGCACCTTTCCCAGGTGGCTCAGATGTTCCTGCCAAGAGGTGCTGTATATCACCACATCATCAGGGTAAGCAGCTGCAAAGGTATTCATACCTGAAAGCACTTGGTTCATCATTCTCTGGAAGGTGGTCTACCGTTAAATTTGACCCAATGTCTTGTTGTTTCTTCACTAACCATCAGTAACAGTTCAACCTGGAGGCTGTCAGATGATAAAAAACAACCACGGTTCTTTAAGGCCGTTAAGAAAAGTAAACAGATCGTAGTGGGCCGGAAGCAAGCGACCGGCTATCAGAGAGACCACAACCAACGAGTATTGTTGCACGAATATTTGTAGGTCTCTATTTGCTATGATAATGCTTTGTAATGCGGCCAGTGTATATAGACCTGCCGGAGTGTGCTGTCTGGCCTGTTGAACGAGCCACTGTGCCTCTTGTCCTGTTCAGCTATAAAGTGGTGGTCTGAAGATTCAAACAAGCCTCCCTTCATCCTTTAAAAACACAACGCAGAGTTCTTAGAACCAGCCAGCTGCAACAAGGTGCAGTTGAGTGTGGTTACATATGGACATGAAGAAAATAATTCTGCACAAATTGAAAAAGAAGATACAAAACCACAAGAATTACAATGGAAAACAGAAGAGTAACTCGTAACAGCTTCAGTCTTTCTCTCTCCTTCCACTCTTCAACCATCTCACTTATTATTCTCCTTTCTGTATCCTCTATCACCGTCTCCCCTCTAATCTCCTCCATCTTCTCGTGCAGTCTGAATCAACAAACCTGGTATATTTGTCTGACTCAGCCCGGTCTCTGCTGCGCTCACTTCAGTCAGACTCTGTGTCCTGAGGTTGTTGATGCTGACTTGGCAATGGCTTCACCAGACTGATCCTTATTCTCAATGTGCTGTGAAACCACCGGCCAAAGACAACAACGGGCCCCACAATCCTCCCGGATAATGACTTTGATCGTAGTGAGGGCTGCTCTTAATGGCTACTAAAGGCTGTGGTGTGGAAAACATTTGGAGTTTGGCCGACAGTTTTAACCTTGAAGGAGCAAAGGACCTGACTCTGTCGAATCGAGAAGCAAACATGAGGTTGTAACCCTGTCTGGTGTTCGGCCTCATTTTTCCAGAAACACTGTTTTCTGTGTGTCCGTGATTATTTTAGAAATGCTCATGCTGTTTGACAAACAATTGGAAGCTGCCCAGTGCACCGAGGTTTTCCTCTGTTGGCCACTTAACCTCTCATCTAGAGAAAGTGGAGGTTACATATTCCACCACTGGAGCCTCTCTCTGGACTTCATAAATTACTGCGTCTTTGTAAAACTCGATGTAAGGACATTTTCTGGTGCAGCCACTTTCCAGCTTGTTTCGTCTAAAGCTGTCTCAGAGAGGTTTTCTCCATCTTCCAGGAAAGTTTTGAAAACACTGAGACTTTGTTCCTGTTGAAGCTCTTCACTCAAACCAGGTTTCTTGTGGTTGCATTTTATTCTAGCCTAATAAACTACTTTGTCAGATTAGTTGGGGGGTTATTTCTTTTGCACAACAAAGGGGCTTTTTCCAGTGAGCAATTGCAGGACGAATAAGTTGATGTGTACCACATGTCCAGTTTGTAGGAATATGAGTAACATTTGCATTGTGATGAACACATCACACCAAAAGCAATGTCCAAACCTGAGGCAATTTTCAAAAGTCAGATACAGTCATGACTGTTCCATGGATTTCAGGTTTACTGTCTTCACCGTCATGGTTTTGTGTTCAGGTTGTGAAATCCAGGCCTCGCTTTCCTGAGTCTGGTTTTATCAGAACTTATTCTGAGTTTGTTGGCTCATGCAAATAGTGAAGTTCAATGACATGAACCCTGTCAACAAACTGCTGGTGTGCTCACTCAAAGAAGTGTTCATTTGGATGTCAAAGATGATCTTGATACAGTAATAATAGTAGTAGCATAGCTGTGTCAGGGATAGCTGTGGGTAAGTGTGGAATGTAGAGTGAGTGAGAGTGAAAGAGGAAGTGAAGTCTGTGTGTGTGTGAAGCGATGGCATCCATGTGGACGGATGGAGCGAGAGAACAGAAAAAGAGAGAAGTCAACAGTGCATGTTACTTCCAGTGTATTAAAGAGAAAGTTAGTTTGTAGGCTGAAAATAAAGCCATGAATCCTCAAGACCAAGCTGGGCTCGTGTGTACTTCTTACCACCTGATGCTGAGAAGTTGAAGTGTACAGGGTTAGCCCCAAAGTTAGACCTAACTTCGGCCCTGGAGCAGACCCATAAGTCTCTCCTGTGCTACCTGACTACGGTCTGGAAGCTGAAGCAGAGAAAGATTAACAATATGTGTTATTTTGTTTTATATCAGTGTTGTACCACCAGATATTAAAAACCATGATGTTTTACCCCACTGTGTCCAATCTGTCTGTCAAAATACAAGCACTGCTGTCCTGCAACACGTGCTGCAGGAAAAAATCCAAACTGCCTCCATGCATGTCTCTCATTTTCACTGATGATTGTGTTTCCCTGATGTATGTCGGTGACAAAGGCAAAGCCAGGAACCCAGATGATATCAGTTTATCATTTTCTGCTGCTGTTATCATTAATAGCTCCATGTTGAAGCCTTGATACATTATTCTGCATATTTAGTGTGACGTGTCGTCATTTTAACTCTAAATCATCAAAGATTAAGTTGCAGCTAAGAACGCAGGGAACTGAATGTCTTTATGGCGTGTCTGTTAAAAGTTAGAGAATGTTGTAACATTGTGATGGTCTTTTCTTTTCTTTTTTTCTGTGTTCATAGCACTTTTATGAAGCCAAAGACACTGAAGTGTGACTGAAACTATCAGACTTTTTCATCAAAAGAGTAAGACCAACATTGAATCTGAAAGAGCTTCCAAAATGAACTTGAGAGTGACTCAAAGTGGGTGGATAGTAAATACTAAAGAGGACTTCAGGGGGTTGCAAAGATCTGCAATCACAAATTCATTGTTTCCTAAATGTATGCATTGAGAAGGATGAATGTTAGCTTGATTTTGGAACACTGTGTTAGCATGGCTGCTGTACGCAGCAAACACTACAGACTCACACAGGACTTCCACCAGATCCGTGTCCGGTCCGTCTCTGATTCGCTGCAGTCCAACTCTGTGCTCTCCCCTCCGTCTACACTCACCTGTTGCGTTTTCTGACCACAGCACAGAGCAGGACCGCCGGACAGCTGGAGTCATGTGACCGAGGTTTACCCGCTGTAATTACTGAATCAAGGATTATCCTCCTTGTCTCATCCATGTTGTCTTTATGGCCCTCTGAAAACCTCTGACCTGTTGACTCCAGGCCTGGCTCCACTCATCATAACGGTTTGTTGTAGTTAAGTGAAATACGATCTGGTGAGTGTTCTATTCTGAAAATTAACCGGATGTTTTGGTGCCTGCCTTCCTGACTTCGCTCTGTGCAGATTGATGCGTTTTGCTCCAACATCCAGCAAAAATAGAAGTCTTGTGTATCTGACCTGGAGGGTTGCGGCGTGCTGGATTACAGATGCAGCCGGAACGCAAAGGAGCGGATCCAGTTAGAGTTAACACATTGACTACAATAGAAACCTATCAGATCCGGTGCTGTGACAGATCAGAGACTGACCGGATACAGATCTGGTGGAGTTAGGCCATCAGACATAGCAATTTATGCTAACAACTCCTAGACGAGGGCAACTGTGGCCAAAAGCTCATTTTTTCAGCTAAATTGTCCTTTTAATTTACACACATTTCTAAGACAAGCTAGATGGGAAATAATCTAAAGTTTAGGACTCTTAAAATGACCCAACAACAAGGTACCAAGTCCTTGCTAACCGCTGTTTTAAGGTCAGAATGTCTTAAGGTGTGAGAGAGTGTCAGTCTGAGGTCTTATAAAAGAAACTGGTAGGTTCACTAGACTGTTCTTGGACATCTGTGTTTGTCTCAAAAAGCAACATGCCAAAAATGAAGCCTTTTAGATGCAATCTCACTATGTTAACCAACTTGTTGCCAACTTTGCCAGGCAGGCAATGAAGTGCTAGTAGTGAGTGATGACAGGAGTAAGAGGGAATCAAACCAAAAAGAGCTGGCCTATAACATCGACTGGCCAAGCTTTAAGTGCTTTACACTGCAGAGATCCAGAGGAGCAACCTCACAGAAACAACCTCTCTCCACATTTTATTCCTCTAACTTGTAGCTGACCTGAAAACTGTTTATCAGAAATGTGTGTTTCTTGGATATTCCCAATAAAAGAAGCACGGACAGATGGTGATGAGCTTGAGATTGCATGCAATATGCAGTTTTAGATAGAACCACAGTGAGAAGTGGACATCTTAAGCCAGCACTGGACACATGTGAATGGTTAAACAACTTCTGGCAGCTCTTTGTGTGCAGTGACGGAAAACAAAACAGCCAAGAGAGAGAGAGTGAGCAGGAGACCCTGTGAAAAAGTGCTGAGCAAGTCCAAGGAGCACTGGGTTGTGAAAGATGAGAAATGATTTCTTTCGTCGTGGATTATTTGCTTTAATAACAGCAGAGAAACGATGCAGAGTCTCTTCTTTTTCTTATTAACTTTCCAGAATCTGGCTCCAAAAAGGCCGCACACAGTTCATCAGTCTTCATCCAGCACCACTCCTCTAACACTCAGCATATACTCAACCCAGATCCAACCGCTGTGTCTGTTTCCATACAGGTTTCAAATTCACTCATCACAGTTTGATACGCTATTTTTTCCAACACTGCTGTTAAAGAGTGTTTTCAGCCAACAGGGTGTGGAGGTCTGTCATAGATAGATGCCTACTCTCAACACTTGCAGAGACGGTTCAGGCGGTCAGCAGGATCGTTTATCTTGGCGCTTTTGTTCAAGAATTGAGTCCACAGTGAGATTTCTGACAACTATGAGATGGATTGTTATAAAACGTAGTAGGCGAGCATCATTCCAAAGTTTGTTTTCCAACAGTTCTTAATGTATATATATATTGAACTTGAAATCAAATTAGTTTAATGTTAAAAACAGCCACCTAGTCTAGTTGCTGACAAGCTAAGTCATTACATATTTCTTTGGTGATTTATTTCTTTATTTCATTTCATTCGTCAAAAGAAAAACACACCAATCCAACAAATCAACAAAACAAAGACACATGGAAAGCACACCCCAGATAAGCTTCCAACAGCTTTTGGGAGGAGGCCCAACAAAACAAAAGACACAACCCAAAACATGTAACAAATGAAGGTTCAAACAACTCAATGGCCTCTAAACACCACATTAGTCCAACAGTCATTCACTGGTATTGAGTTCATCTATTGATAGTCACTCGTTAAAGCATCACCAGGTCCCAAATGAAAATGTTAGATCAGGAACCTTTGAGCATAAAAGTCAGGTCATGCCAGAGCACACATAGTGGAGCTAACAAGGACAAGGACTCTATATCATCATCAGGAAATGTACCAATATATACATTCAATTCAGAAACACAAGGCATGTTCAGGTGAAGCTGTGGGATCTGCAAATGCTGATAACTCCACAGATCTAAGACACTCCAGACTTCACAAATACACATTTGTTTCTTGTGATGTAAGGCTAGCAGAACATGTGGCTCGTACAGCAGCAGAGCCTGATCCAAAACAGCAGCCTATCAGTTCAATAGGGATAAAACGGCGGAGGGTACTGTGTTGGAAAAGGAAAGTATTACAAAAGCGTCTGTTGTTAATATCGTTTAACTCCTTTATAGTTTCAGAGCAAAGGGCTTTGTGGTCTTTAAGTTTCTCTTAAATGAGGAAACAGTGGACTTTGTGTGGTAATCCATAGCAGTGAACTTATATCAAATTTATATCAAATTTTCTGTGGCATTTTGCAGCTCTTTCAGATCTGTTAGAAAGCTTCCAATAAAAAAAGACAGTTGTATGTTTTTTTTTTTCAACCAGGTTTTCTTACGTAATACCAAGCTGTGTTAAATACTTGAGTGTGATTGACCAAAACCCCACAACAACAGTGATTATTCCTCACAACAAAAGCAACACCCAGGACAGCCTGATTACACACATCATGAAATCAATGCGCAGGAAGGAGAGAGGGACTTTTAACCACTTCCTGTTGACACTGTGGCCAAAACATTAGTTTTCATTAGCTCTCTAAATTGGTAAAGCATGTGGCAAATACATTTTTGTCCATTTCAGGAGGGTCTCAGGAATCAGGAAACAATGGTAGTTAGCTGGCATAGATGTAAGAGCAGCCTGAGGAGCTACTGGACCTCAACCGTCTCTGAGAGGCCTCATTTATGTTTAAAGGTGTGTCAACTGCAAAACTTAGAGAAGGGGAAGAGCTGGATGAGGACAGAGACATATGTCAGCGCCTATCAAAGCAGTCTTTTGGTCTCACATCTCACACTGGGACGAAATGAATGCAGGTTGTTCTTTCTATAAAGAGTCAATGATGACCATCTGTTTTTTACCCCTGACACATCTTCTGGCATCTAACTGATCAACGCCCATCTATCTATATCCTTATTTCATTTCTTGTCATTTCAGAATAAAGCTCAGAGTCAAAGTTCGGCTTCTGATGTTGCGTGGTTTGTTTTCTCAGTCACTCCTCCTCGATGAGGTCATCACTCTGCGTCAGGTTGGCGGTGCGCTGGGTGCCGTCCCGCAGCTGTGGAGCATCAGGCTGGAAATCCCCTCATCCTCTGTCCTGGGCCTCTGAGTGTGTACTTATGAGCATGAGTGTACAGAGTGTGTGTGTGTGTGTGTGTGTGTGTGTGTGTGTGTGTGTGTGTGTGTGTGTGTGTGTGTGTGTGGCTGGTTCTGCCTGTTGAGCTTGGCTGACAGCGTGTGTATTTAGGTGCTGGCTTTTGTGGTTTAGGTATTTGTGACTGTTTTATTTTTCAGTGTTTGTATGAGTGTGTGTTTCTGCGAGTGTGTGTGTGTGTGTGTGCTTATTTGTGTGTGTGAATTCTGGATTCTTTCAGCACATGTGGGCCCGGTATGTGGTTGTGTGTGGCCCACTGAGAGGAGGCGTGTGGCATGAAATGTGTGTGTTCCATGGAGGCGGAAAAAAAAAAAGTACAAAGCGGGTTTGTGTTAACTTTCATAACTGTGTTATCATTTTCCACCTCCCCGGTGTGTTTGTGTGTGTGCGAGCGAGAAAAGGGAGTAGACTGAGAGAAAATGAGGACACAGCCTGTTTGTATAATAAACTTCTGCAACTTTCTTTTTCTGCTTACTTCCTTCCCTCCATCATCCGTATCGTTCTGGATTTCACCCGGACGCCCCCGCACACGCTCATACACTGCTTCAGTGTTTACTCTTGGACCTACTGAGCCAGTTCTCTCTCTCGCCTCTTAATCCCCTTCTCCCTTTAGCCTCCTATTCCCTTCACTTTTGCCCTCTTTTTCTTCTTTCCCTCCAAAATTCAGTACACTCCCTTGAAAGCTGTCCCACTCCCCTCGAGCACGGACGCCCCCACTTTCCCCTCTGCACGTTCACATAAAGACTCTCAAAACAACGTAATACGCCATTTGTGTCTCGTTAGAGTGTTGCTTCACCTCTCTCTGTTATGCAGAACAGTGGGAGAGAAACTGTTTAAAAGGCACAGTGCTAAGAGTTTCTACTAGAAGTAGTCTTTCAAATTCAAATCTGAGTTTGAATCGAAGAGAAAATAAACAGTCAAGTGTACTTTCATGCAAATTCAGATACGGTTAACGGATAGTGAACTCAATGGGTTTTGTCAGGTTGCGCCCAAAGGCAGGAAACATCAGCAATGAAGAGATCCTTTCTTCCTGAAGACCTAAGTTTGATTAAAAGAGATGAGATGGAAAATATGTGTTAACTTCTCGTATTACGTCATCGAAATTAGTAAACTGCAGTTTGTATGTTATGTAAGTTGGGGGCGGCAGTAGCTCAGTCCATAGGGACTTGGCTTGGCAACCAAAGGGTCACCGACTCAAGTCCCGGCATGGACAAAGTTTGGCAAGTGGACTGGTGGCTGGAGAGGTGCTGGTTCACCTGCCTGGGCACTGCCGAAGTGCCCTTGAGCAAGGCCCCGAACCCCCAAGTGCTCGGGGTGCGCTGGTTGATGGCAGCATCCTCACCCTGACATCTCTCCCTAAGTGCATGTCCACTGCATGCTTGTGCATAAAATGATATGTATATACACCAAACTGTGCGTGTAGCATGACCAAAAATAACATGAGTGGAAAAATTGAATTCCCCCCCTGGGGATTAATAAAGTACGTTTATTTTTTCTTCTTCTAATGCAAAGTGAAGGAGAAGTTATACAAATTAGAATCCCTACACAGTGAGACGAGATCCCTCCTCTTTGCATCTGGGCCCTGCTCACCCTGTCAAGTTTATCATTTTCATAACCACCTGTTCGCATGTATTGTCCCACCTTTTACCGACCTACCAACTAAAGCGCCAAGAAGTTGACACAAAGTAATTATTCAAAAATGATTTAACTGATTTAAAAATGATTAAAATACAAATCTAAAAAAATGGTCCCTCCAAATCCACTGTCATTCTCACCCTTCTATGGCAACAGATTATTATCAACATCCCTGAAGAGCAAATGAACATCAAACTGAACATTTCACTCACAGTCAAGTTCAAACATCAGCCCACTTATTTTCTTATAAGTAACTTTGAACTGAACATTTCAAAGAAAGGTCATTTTAGACTTGATGAACAGGACTTCTGCAGGAATGTTAAGGTTGACATTTCAGTCCTCATTCAGCTCTCCTTCTTCTCAGAGTTTTGTAGTTGACACACCTTTGAACACGAGCAAGGCAAGATCACAACTGTGAGCATTGTTGCTTAAAGCTGCTGTTGGTAGTCGTGATATAAACATCATTTTGGAGAGAGATTTCGAATGTCAACACTCCCCCTCCTCACCAGATTTCCCCTACTTCTCGTGCACGTTCTATGAAGAAGTAGTGCCGTCTTCTAGTCGATGAGGACGACACAGTACGGGTAGCCTCTCGACCAATCAGGACAGAGGGTCGGAGAGTAGCTCTGATTGGTCCGTGATAACGGGAACGAGGGGAATAATAACATTGCTTGATACAAAGGCAGTGGAAAACACAGTGATTTTGTCATAATCTCAAATTACTTAAATTACTGATGAGTACTGATAGGTATTATGACTTTGTTTCCAAACCCAGTACAAAAAAAAGTATAGTTTTTTACCCCATTCTTACCAACTGCACCTTTAAATCACTATCCCTATACGGTTACTTTGTACGGATCAGTAACTTATTTTCCCATCCACATGTATGTGGATATTTTTGAAAATGTAGCTTATTTCTCTCCATTTCAGCCTTTTGTCCACAGGTAAATGGAATGGTAGGTCTCTGAAAACAGAGGTTATTAAAAAACAGCTTCCAAGGAGGAGATTCTTGAAAACTCTGCTTTGTTGTTTTCATGTGGACGGCTAAAACTTATGTCTTGGAAAACACTCACATTCCTGTGCATGGCAATTGTTGTTTATATGTATTGTGCATGCGCCAAGATGTTTGGCTACTGGTTTGTTAACATCTGCTCGGTACTGAAAGGTTTCATTGCATGTTTAGAGGGAAACCTTGCTGTTTTTCATCATCATACCGCAGCGTGAGGGTAAAGGACTATATCACACTCAGTGGATGGCTGGGGTCCAGTAACTGCCATTATTTCTGAGACCAGCCTGACTTTCAAGAGGGAAGCTGTTTTTGCCACAGTGTCAACAGGCAGAGGCGAAATGTGCCAAACTTCTTAAAATGGACTGATCTTATGTGTTTTAAATGATGTTTTCCTGTAGTTGCTTTTGATTTTGAGAATTAATTACTGTATGCACAAGCATGTGTTTAACAGCTAACAATCCTGTTTTCTCATATGTTAACCCAGAAATTCTAATCCCTAAATCCTCAAGAGTCCTTCTTCCTTATCAGTTTCTAAATATAGATTGGAGGCAGTGAATGGAGCTATTTTTCCTGTTGTGTTTGGAATTGATTTATTTATCTTAGTTTGTTTGTTTTGTTTTTCAGGAAGGGGTATCTTCCCACGATCTATCTGGGATGGAGCCAGGAAGACGGAGGTCCACGTCAGTCAGGGAGGACGAGTGTCGCCCTTCACCCTTAATCGTCCCACACACACACAGAAACACACACTGTGCACACTCAAACACAAACACTTGTAAATCCCCATGACACAGACAGTAAGCCAGTGGCTTCACACATTCATCTCTGAGCCGAGTGCTAACTGGCTCCAACTCATCACCCCGTCACCCCGCCACAGTTATGACGGATAACATTTACACAGGGACTTAAAGAGTGGAATACACGCCAGATCTAAAAGAGACAGATGATGTAATAAAGGAGATGATATTCAACATCATTGCTCCAGTGGAGCCAAAGGATAGACCACAAAGTAACACTGCGTTGTATACAGTGATACAAATATTTATATTTAAGCAAAATGTAAACATCCATTGAGTTTGCAGAGGAGGGAGGATGCTTAAATTAATAGATGTTTATATTTTCCCAAAACAATATTCATCTTATACTTCCTGTCCCATAATAAGCAAACTAACTGTATGTTCCTCTTCAGGCTGTTTCTCTCACAATGTCACATTTCAAAATATTTCAGTCTGGCTTGCATTACGTCACATGAGCAATCATACTTTGTACAAAACTTAACATGAGTCAGTCAGGCATAAATAGATCATGTTTAAGTTGTGGTCCCTTACATTGACTGTGAACCTCTTTTCCTCTTTACTTCCTTTCAGCCCATCAGCTCATCTTAAATAATCTAATTCAAGCCCCTCTATCCCTTGTTGGGTTGCTAATCATCCTAGATTTCACACTGAATTGGTATCGTCTCCATTGGGACATCTCTTGTCCCAAATACAGAAGTTACATCTCTGTAAATGCTTTACTGATCCAAGATCAGATTTTACACAGCCAGTTGCCCATCATGCACTGACACCTGTCGTCCAATCACAGCTCCCCTCACATGCACCAGATACACCTACAGCATCAAAAGCACTAAATCCTGCTGTAATAAGTTTCATTCATTCATTGATGGTGTTGTTCAGTTGGCTTGTGTTGCACATGTGTGGATCAAATATGGATGAATCAGCAAAAAAAGAAAAGACTGTTTGGCTACAACAAGCTACAGGAAGTAAAGAAGACAACGAAAACCTTCTGTACTTTATGCGGTCTGGAATTTTCAACGGGCCTCAGAGCCTGTAGACTCGACAGAAGATGGCTTGAAGCTGTCATGAGTGGTGAGAACTATCCATAGAGAAAAAAGTTACATGAGTCATGCCCGTGTTTTGGATTTTAAATCTTGTGTTATTTTTAATGTGAGGTTCCAATCTGTGATTTATCTTATTATTTGTTCTAAGGTTTATGAGTGTGGTTCTCAAAGTGGAGTCCAGGGACTGCCAGAGGTCAATAGGTGGGGTAACAGGGGTCCCAAGTTAAGAGTAGAATAATTTATTCTCACTATAATAATTTCATGAAGACAAAAAGTGAAACTTTTGATGCTAGTGCATTCACTATCTGTTGAAAGTTGAAGATTATATCTAGATTTCTAGCTTATAAATTGTACAATCACACATTAAACCCACACCACCGTGCATCTGAGCTCTATAGTAAATATCTTGTCTCTTAATTGGTACTGAAAAAGTCAGCAACCCTAATCCCTGGTGAATGGATTTGGGTCAGGAGAATTAGCAACATGTATGCCATATATTGGTCTGGGATAACAATTCAGATTTTCCTTTTTAACTTAACATGGATGCGTTTAGACTTTTAATGAGAAAAGCTGTGATGTCTTTAATTTCCTCACGTTGCCCAACTTCAGTTCTCAGCACAGTCAGTACTTTGGAGGCAGATGATGTCAGAAGCATCCCCATCATCTTTAATGAATGAAACAGGGTTTATTTATTTTACAGCTGACCTCAGGATGACATTCAGCTTCTTATTGTTGCACTAAAGTCCACAGAGGAAACACTTGGATGTTTGCTGAGGCAGACAGGTTAAGTGCTTCTTGCTGACCGGTGGCTGGAGTGGGACTGACTAAGCAGACTGAGACGCTAACCACTGGAAAGTGTCTGAATTTCCCCTGTGCTTGTTAGTTTTGGAGGCAAACCTGCGGGCTGAGGTACGGGAGTATTCACTACTAAGCAGTTAAGTGAGTAAGTTAGTGATCTGATCATGTAGTGAAGAGATCTGATTTGTTCCTGCCGGCTAAAGATATTGTTTTTCCAAATATAATACAAAAACTTTCCAACAATTGTTGGGCAGGGACAAATGGAAATACATGTCAATGTAAATGAAAATATAACTGTTTACATCTGAAAATTTAGAGAGCAGCTTGAGTGAATTTGATTTAATATAAGTGAGACATGTGTTCACACTCTGAATCAGTTTTAAAATAAACATCCATTATGTTCTTGGTCATGTTAGACTGATTCATCTATTGTTTATAACATCAGCCCACATTTAATGAATGACCAATGACAGGGAAAATAATACAAAGAGTTCAAAATTGGGTGGAGAAAGTTTTGTGGGTGGAAAAGAGGCTTCCAAATCCAGAAAGGGGATCTATCATAAACCAGGACACCGTTTGGAACCAAGCTAGAGGGAAAGTCCCGAAAGGTGGAGATGAAGAGAGAGGAGACGGCAGGAAGGAGTGAGTCAAAGCCTGGTGGTGTTATTGTTGGAGAAGGAGAAGGGGGAGAGATTGGAAACAAAATGTGTTGCAGACTGTGTGTGTGTGCGGTTATGAATATACTTGATACTATCTACATCTCAGCGTTGTTATAAATCACAGACATCTGGTGGTGTGGAGGTGGGAAACGTCAGATATTTTGGAAATCTGACAAAAATGCTGAACACAAAAAGACTAAAAGTGCATGTCAACACTCTTAGATATAGTGTTCCACTTTGCTGAGTTTGGTGCTGCGATTTTAAGAAGTGTCATGTCAAAAAAGGGTTAACTGTAGCACAAAGACTGAGTACAGGGACACAGCCTGTGTGGTTCTGTCCAATGTTTGCTAAATCCAGATTCCAGCACATTTAAAACTGATCGATTAACTCCTTAATCTTGTTTTCATGTCCTGTGGGCTCCGAGTTTACCACCAGGTAACTTTCAATCTCTCTGCTTTCACAGCACAGAAGTTTCTCCCGTCTCTCCTTCTATCTTGTTCTTCCTCTGTAATTTCCGGTTCTTAAAGATGTCCTCTTGTGCCCACAGTTAACGGCATGCCACTGTCACTGTCAGAATCACACATTTTATAGTTTGGTTGGTTAATGTCTCTTTTGAAGCCTGCAAACCTGAACAGCTAATTAGTGTGCCATAGAGAAGAAGATCCTGCCTCTGTTGCGTCCGAGAAAAAAAAAGTTATGTTAACCCAGAGGAAAAGAAATTCAGAGAGGAGATCTCAAAAGTGTTTCATTTCTGTCTCCTAGACAACACTGAGATCTGTTTGAAAGCAAAATGAGACTGTAGCTTATGTCTCCTGTTTCTCATTCTTGCCTCCACAAAAAAAGTTGTAAAAAGTCTCAGCTTTGTCTCCCTTTCAGTTCAAAAGGAGATCTGGTCTAAATCTGAAATGATTCTCAGGTATTTCTCAAGTGTTGTGACTCCTTTTGAGCTCAGGTGGAGAAATCAGGGAGCTCTCTCAATTGTCTCAATCTAACCTCATCCATTTGTTTTAGTCAGACTCAGTTTTTGTGTCTCAAGTTGAGCTCAGATGGAGCAAAGAAAGAGCCTGAGCTCATCTTTTCATGAACATTTATAGTGCCCTGCAAAATTAAGATTTCAATGTAATTGTCCACAAACTTACAATTCTCATTAAAACATTTGAACCACTTCAAGATCTGATATTTAGATGTGAAATGATCTCTTCTTTGACTTCACAGTATGGTCCTTCCTTTACAAGTCTGTTTGGAACAAAACAACTTCACAAAGATTTAGTGGATTTGAGAGAAATTGCAAAAGATAGAGATTTCATACAACAGGTATGACCGACCATTTATTTAAAATATGGGCCGCAAAAGGGCTGACCAGATTTATTCAGATTGTTACAAATAAAAGGGCGGATTATTTTGGGGGCTGGTGGCCTAGCGGTCTAAGTACCCCCACATACAGAGGCTACAGTCCTCATCGCAGGGGTCGCTGGTTCAATTCCTGGCCGGTCAACCATTTCCTGCATGTCTTCCCCCGCTCACTACTCCCCACATTTCCGGTCTCTCTTCAGCTGTCCTGTCAAATAAAGGCAAAAAGGCCAAAAATATATTTTAAAAAAGAGAAGAAAATGAGCCATTAATGAGATCTCTCATTTAAGTCTCAAATAAGACTCATGTCATGGTCTCAACTATTTCTCCTAGTGAATTTTAGGAGAAACTAATGAGAACAATTTGAAACTTGAATGAGGCTGAAGGGAGAATCTCAATTTGGTCTCCAGAGACTTAGAAGAGAAAGCCTTGAGCAGTAACATTTTCCTCTGGGAATGTTTGTATTAGACTCTCTTAAATCCCTGAATGATACAGTACATCGTCGATAATAATAATAATCATTAGGTGCAGAGAATTCACCAAAACACGCTGTTCTTGGTAGTATTAATGAAAGTATCTAAAGTTTAATTTATTATATCTCTAGAAAATGTGAAATGATCTCTTATCAGCTGATTAGCAGATGTAGTCTGTGGGTTCTGTGTGCTGGATCATTTGCCAGACTTTTCTAAAATATGGACAATAATCCAATCCTGTTGTGCTTGGTTTATTTATGAGTCACTCTTTGTTCATGGACAGTAATGATTCAATTTAGGACATAACAGCTTGTTCGCATGGGCATCAGCCTTTAAAATCCAAGCGTTCCCAGTGTTAGAGGCTGGGGGGAACGAAGTGTTTTCCACTTTGTAGAGCCACGCCCCCAACTATGACGTGATGCCGACTGTTTCTGCACAACACCACATCAAAACAAACAAAAAAAAAAACATATAATAATAATAATAATAATAATAATAATAATAATAATAATAATAATACATTTTATTTAGAAGCGCCTTTCAAAACACTCAAGGTCGCTTTACAGACAGATTAAAACACAATAAATAAAACAACAGGATAAAATAAATAAAAACAACAAGCAAAGTAACGCCAAGTTAAAATGAAGCAGTGGAAATTAAACAGGGAATGCAGTTTGAAACAGATGGGTTTTGAGTTTTGATTTGAAGAGGGGCAGTGAGTCAGAGTTTCGGATGTCTGGTGGGAGTGAGTTCCAAAGTTGGGGAGCAGAGCGACTGAAAACTCTGCTGAGACGGGCAGGGGGCACAGAGAGGTGGAGGGAGGAGGAGGACCTGAGGGAGCGAGAGGGGGTGACAATGTGGAGGAGATCAGTTAGGTACGGGGGGGAGAGGTTGTGGATGGCCTTGAATGTGTAAAGGAGGATTTTGAAATTGATTCTGAGTTTGACCGGTAGCCAGTGGAGCTGCTGGAGGACAGGGGTGATGTGGTGAAAGGAGGGGGTTCTGGTGATGATGCGGGCTGCAGAGTTTTGGACCAGTTGAAGTTTATGGAGGGATTTGTGAGGGACACCGAAGAGGAGTGAGTTACAATAATCGATACGGGAAGTGACGAGACTGTGGACCAGGATGGCAGTGGTGTGAGGGGTGAGAGAGGGGCGGAGACGGTTGATGTTGCGGAGATGGAAATATGCAGACCGGGTTATGCTATTGATGTGAGAGTTGAAAGAAAGTGAGCTGATATAAGCTGTAGCGTACAAGTGTATTATTGCAATGACATGTTTTGGGCTTGGCAGTCACTCGAAAGAAAGGAAAGGGCTGGACAGTAAGCATGAACTGAAGTGAGCTCGTTTTTATATCTTAGAGCGACGTGTAAGATGCTTTGGCAAACAAGAAACTTTGGCTGTTTTCAAAACTACCTGCTACATACTACAACTATGAAGTATGTATTGTATAGTGGGACTGTTCTGTTGGATCTGTTCTGCTGTATGCTGGGTTCAGGCGTCGCTGGATTTTCGGTTTTGTAACACTGATAGCAAAAACTGCTTCTTTAGCTTCCACTTCTGATTCAAAATGTCAAGCATTTAATGATTTTCACAGACATGAACAGTTACCTGTGAGACGGGTATCTCCTCTGTAATTACTTGAAGTGACAAGATCCACCAGCGTTTGTTTCACATTACTTCACTGTAAATGTAACGGGCCTTTAAATGTCTGGTACAACTCCAACACAGTAGGTGGCGATAATGCACCTAAAAACCAAGTAGCGCTATACATTATGGGAACTAGTACGCGAAGGAGACTGGTCTGCTGCATACTGAGAAATTTTCTCAAATCAGTACGACATCCTGGTAGTCTGGGCATACTGCAGATTTTGCTCTCATTCACATACTACATAGTGAATTTTGGCCAAATCAGTACGTACTGCTTGTATAGTAGACGATTTTGATAACAGCTGTTGTCTTAAAAGAGAAAAACATCTAGTTTTCCCATCGTCCCAGTCACCTGACATCTGTTTCTCTTGAGATACAATTTTAAAAAGTACAGCTTTGCCTTTGTTAACCATGTATGCTCACATAAAAGTCAATAAAATCTAAAGTGCAGCATAGAGAAATGGTAATTTTGCAATTTGACATCCTTTTCACTTTCACATTCAAAGGTGAGGATGCAACGAGTAATAATGCTTTACTTAAACTGCACTTGCAGGATTGAAAGAACAGAACACATATCACAGTCATCTTTTGATTTATGTGGTGATCGATGTAACGCTGTGGAGAATCACTTGCAGCAGAAACATGTTTAAGGACGAAAGACGACTTTCCAGCAATGATTTTTCAGCTTCAAAACGGTGCATATTCAGTTCTGTGTCTGTGTGGGCGTGTGTGTGTGTGTGTGTGAAATTAAAGGGGATCAAGCCAGTCAACAACATTGAGCAATCAAGCGAGCTGCAGTAAGACCCAGGCGATATTTCCCTAAGCTGCTAAAAATACCTGTTTGTCTGCAAGCGGGGGTCTGAGGGAGGCGGGTGGTCCGTGCTGCTGATACTGCAGCCGTGCCAGAGCTGCTTTCTCACCGGTGTTGTCTTTCAGCAGTTGGCACAGAGGCCTCGAGCAAGACCACCGGTCTCATACTGCTGAATCATTATAGAGCTGTCAGAAGCCATTTCAACACTGACCTCGGTGAGTGAGGGAAATGTGGAGGTTCATTTAAAGCATCTTCCTGACAGAGCAGTCATTTTCAGAGTGTGACAAAACATCCAACAGGTGACAACAACTTCTCACTCATCCCTTAAATGTGACGTTCATATAGATAGCTGACACACAGAAAACTAACTGTGGATATAAACCCACTTTTCCACACAACACTGTGGGAAAAAATGCAACAGAATGGATAATGATAGTTTCTCACTTTCACTGAGCACTTTCTCCCTCAATTTGTTTCTAAGTGAAGCGCAAGAAAGGGTGGTCTCATGTTTGAAACCACCAAACATGACCTCAACAAGAACCAAATGAGCATTAAAGTCATTAGAGGTCTTTAAACCCTCCATTACAGAGACCACTGAGTAGCACTGAGGATGTAAACAGCACCACTGGAAAATGTTTATGATGTGACTATGACGTAGAAACAGGACTCATTGATTTGCTGGTGTTATTTGGGTTGAAGCACTGATTGAAACCTTCAGGGAAAGTATTCGTGCTCAGACAGGGAAAACTTTCCCAGCGCTGACAGACTGAGGACAGTTCAAAGGTCGTTTGTACAGTCACACACTTTGACTCCTGGGAGTCAGCCACTGAGCAGCAGAAGAATTAATTATCTCACACTCCTCCTCCTGTCGCTCCTGAAGCAGACGTTTCCCAAAGTCAAACTGTGAGCACGATGATCAACAAGCCACTGGAGCGCCATTCATTTCCTCTTAATGGGTGACCTGGGAAACGCTGGTGGGAGCTGGACAGTCAAGGAGCTTCTTGTTGACACTAAATTCATGTCACCAGCACTTAATAAGATCTGACATTTATTTGTCTTCATGCTTCTTATCTTTAATGTACTGTTTGCAAAAGAAGTTACTGAAGACATACAGTATGATACTGATTTTGGTAGACATCGACATACAGGGGACATGGAAGTTATTGATTCTGGCTTTACAATGTCAGTGTTCGGGATGTGTTAGGCAGCAAGTGAGCATCTGGTCCTGAAGGTTGCTGTGTTAGAAGTAGGGAAAATGGGGGATTGTAAGGATGTGAGGGTCTTTGAGAAGGGCCAAGTTGTGATTGCTCAATGACTGGGTCAGAGCATCTCCAAAATTGCAGCTCCTGCGGGATGTTCTTGTTTTACAGTGGTCAGTTGAACCTACCAAAATTGGTCCAAGGAAGGAAAATCACCAAGGCAAGCTGATGTGCCCACATAATCTGATCCACCAAAGGAGCTACTGGAGCTCAGATTTCTGAAGAAGTGAATGCTGATTCTGATAGAAAGGTGTCAGAACACAATGCATTGCAGTTTGTTACGTATGGAGCTGCATGGCTGTAGTCAAAGTCAAAGTCTCCTTTATTGTCAATACTGCAGTATGAACCAGACATACAGAGGATTGAAACGACGTTACTCTCAGACCCTTGGTGCAACAATAAACATTGATATAAACACAGAGTGTTGTGGAAATAGGATAAAAAGGGTATGCAAAAACAATAAGCTAAGCTAGATGGCCTGGAGGAACACAACAGTGTTGACTTCATCTCAAAACTCCCCAGATCTCAATCCAATCCAACTGAGCATCTGTAGAATGTGCTGGACAATAGAGTCCGATCCAGCTGACAGGATTTGAAGGATCTGCTGCTAACGTCTTGGTGCTAGATACCACAGCACACCTTCAGAGGTCTAGTGGAGTCCATGTCTCGTCAGGTCAGGGCTGTTTTGGTCCTGACCTGATGAGAGGGGGGGGGGGGCAACTTTGTAGGCAGGTGGTCATAATATCATGGTTCATTGGTGTATAGTGACAGTGACATATTGGAGGGTTTCATTTCTGCTGGGTGAAAGTTACTACATGTGTTTTAATCATGAAGACTATATTTAATAACCTGACACCAGTGCTTTAGGTAACTGTAACACACTTCCAGGTTCCACAAATTAAACCATATATTTATCATACTGCAGTCACCTTGTTAATACACTGATAACTGAGACAGTAGACAGTTTTTGTGATTTAGTTCTTGTTCCAGATAATTAAAAATGTTCATCTTTTATTTTTTCTTGTAAATTGTCTTACTTAGAGTAGTTAAACCAAAGCTGTAATTGTAGCCTTACACACCAGTCTTTTAAGATTGCCACAGGACCTTACCAACTGTCTGCAAAACTTCTATGATAATGTGACAGATAGAGGATTCATAATGTGTAGATATAATGGAAACAAAGTGCAAAATCAAAAAAGATAGGGTAGGCAACAGGAATAGAAAGCCAAAGAACATTTTAAAAACATCATTTCAAATATAAGAGACATTCA
This sequence comes from Notolabrus celidotus, assembly GCF_009762535.1. Lineage (NCBI taxonomy): Eukaryota > Metazoa > Chordata > Actinopteri > Labriformes > Labridae > Notolabrus > Notolabrus celidotus. The sequence continues at coordinate 32,223,922 of NC_048278.1, forward strand.
TACAGTGTTCAGTTTAACTCTTTCATGATATATGACCACAAACCGGTCTCTTTTCTGGTTTCAGCCCTGTTGATGCTACGGTTAAGCTTAAAAAAAACACAAGCTACTGTGATTACTGTAATGCCATACTTGTGTAGTGATCAAGTCAAACAGTATCACTTTGTGCACAAGTTTGTGCACATCTGAGGTATGAAGTACATTGTTTTCAATGTGTAAATGAGTGTATGATCAGCATGGAATTCTCTTTACCTGCACTTCATTTTCATATTCAGCTTTATTGTTTATGTTGCATTGAGCACAGGAGGATCACATCTTTCAACGGAGGAGCTTTAGAAGGAAACACACACACACAACAGGACACGCATGCCAGCATGTACACACACGCAAACAACCATGCATCTACGAATAAGAACAGACTGAGCAGGACTAGGCCATCATATGTTTTAGTCTTTAAAGGAACTTAAGAAGAATCCATGCAGGCTAACAGCTGTGGGTTAACTAACAAGACAACAGGGAGAACATCCCATGTTGAAAAGAACATAGACCTATCGTTAATATTCTGAACCAGCATCATATACCTTCATTAATACTATTTGGCAGTGTTTGTTCACACACTGACTTCTGTGGGAACATTTCCAGCACAGTGACAAGTTTTCTGATTGTTGTTAATTGGCCTGTTGATGCTTAAATTTGACTTTAAAAGAGCCCTCTGAGGAATTTAAAGTCCATTTCAAGACAAAAACTTTGAGGTCTCAACTGGAGAAGCTTCAACCCCGCTGACCTCACGGCATGCCTGCATATTATCCTCAAGATAGGGTAATGTACATACTGTATTGATAAGATATGGAGGTGTAAACACACACACACAAACCACATGTGGGCAAACAGAAAACCCACGGCTGCCAGATGACAGATGATGAGTCTTTGTGAAGAGGAAATGAGCTGGATTAGTCGTAGCAACAAGGCTGTTACCACGTGAACGCCCAGGGTAAACACACACACCAAACACACCAAACACACATATACTCATTCTTGGTCTGTAATCAAAATCTAATGCTGTAATTCTTCTTCTGGGTCACTGACACACTTCTTTCATTACCAAGAACTCAACCATGGTGTGAATATTTCGTGTACGTATGTGCGTGCTCTTCTTTACATTATGTTTTATGAGCTTCTTAAAACTGTCATGAGCCACATATGAGGGTGATTGAACTTGGCAGGTAAGGTTAACGTGACGAAACGGTGATGAAAGTTTACCAAAGAAGGGAAGAGAGATGGGCAGAGAGCAAGAAAGAATGAGACGAACAGCGGCGAGGGCCAGCGGTCACATCTGGTCAGAGTTAGTGTTCAAGAGTGGAATGGATGAACCAACAGGAGGTCTCACACACACACAAATACACGCATACACACACATGACTGTACACATTCTTGCATAAATGTCCTCTAGGCTCCAAAATATTCCTCTGCACACCCCGACATGCAGCCACTTCATGTTGGATAAATCCTAGAAGTTGACATATTCATCACTCAGTCCAAACTCCATTTCAATAACTACAGTACACACTTACTGTACTTCATGAAGCTTCTGGTCCAGTGTGCTTACCCAGATCCCCTGAGGATTTTCAGTTCAGCAGGAGTTCAGAGTAAGATCAGGGTCAAGTCTTTGCATATTCCAGGAAACATTACGGCCGACTTCTGCATTAGCTGCCACTATCGTGAATGCCAGGATGAAATGAAAGGGATTTTTTTCAAGCCCTGCACACCAGCAGGCTCTGTGACTGTAGTTTGATCGGTACTGTTGGGTTTTCATTGGTTTGTAAAGGCCTGCAGCTACATATAAGATTTTCTCATAAAGTAAGTTCATCCAAAGTCAAAGTGTTTACATCGTCAGTTCATTTGACATAACAAGTCAGTTCTGGTCCAACTCAGCTCTGACTGGATAATGGGCCTCAGGTGGCTGATTGGGCAGATGGATTTGAAGCAGCCGTAGTTATCTTCATTAAGAGAAACAATGGACTGTATAATTAATGGACGTAATATCTGTGATGTTGCCCATCTGTTTCTGAAGCGCTGTTTTGAAGCCAATCATTGACGGGTGCCGTATTGGAAATGCTGAAAAAAAGTGAGGTGAGGTAAAGAGACAGGCTTTGAGCCTCCTAGCCAACAGCTACAGTGTTCCCGCCTGTCAATCAAGTCAGCTGTGGCTCTCATAATGGAAAATTTGTAATCTTCGTATCTTCGAAATGGCAGCGTTATGAAAAATGTGTATGTGGTTTCTGTTGCTTCCAGAGCCAGCCTTAAGTGGACACTGGAGAAACTGCAGATTTTAACACTACCACTTTTGGCTTCAATTCACGCGGCCGGAGGTTGCTGCTTGGGAGAAACATGCTGCAAAGGAACGATGCATATTCACAAAAATCTGACTCAATTGCAACAATAGAAATGTGCTGCATGTGAAAAAACATGCTGCAAAAAGCCATGCAGCAACTGCATAAACAGCAAATGCGCCGCAACCATTTCAACATGGAGCTGGTGCTCAAAGACAACGTCCAAGAGTATATTTTTAGCTGCACTTTCATGCACGTCTGGTCTGAGATACAAATGAAAGCTAGACAGGCATCAAATGACTGGGGATGGATATAACACTACCTTCAGTTGATCATAGGTTCCCTCCTTTTTTCATCTCCACATGGAGTGTTTTTCTCTGTGCTCAAACACCCAGCGAATGATATGACCACTAGGTTATGTTAAAGCAAAATATAATGGCAGAGAGAAAAGTGGAACCTGAAGCAAGTTCAGCAAACTGCCATGGAGATACCAATTGAACAACTTCCAAGGAGGTCTGAGTAAGGTTTGTTTCAGAGAGAACCGACTGGGTCTGAAATCCTTTAACTAGCTGAAAGGGACTGTGCTTGGAACACCTCAGAGCTTTCACCTTTTTTGCTAGAGCAGGGATTAAAAGATGGGAAAACCATCTCATCCCACATCATGTATCTCATCATATTTACACTGCCATTTTCTTTCAGCCCGTCATCGAAGCGAACTGATGTTTACATTGAGGGCAGTTTTGCAATTCAGGACTCAATGCTAAATGACATTGTAATGCTTTTATGGCTGCATCATGAAATCATATACAGAATATTCTAGTCTTATGCATCATTTTTTAACATTGACTTCAAATTCAACCCAATGTGACTGACCCCCTCATTGGATCAGTGAAGTTTAAGAGGACATGGATACAATCCTTGATTTGGTTAAGCTCAAAGGCAGCCCCACAATCCCCAAATTTCCTCTCAGATACTTTTACTGTTTTGAAACTCAACACAGTTCACAGTTCAGTTTCAGAACAGCAACAGTGAGCTTAAACAAATTTGGTGAGTTGGGCAGGATATTGAGAAAAACAGATTAAGGAGCTACATGGAGAAATAAACAATGAAGGGAGGTTTATAAAGTTTGACATACAGTTTGTCTGGTTGATGAAATGATCATTCAGAACCATTTTCACTGAGACTAAAGCCAAATGTACCCTCTGGAGTGGTCTTTCTAACAGTGTTACTTTCAATGTCTGTTTGTACCAAGGGGCAACCTCCAGTCTTAAAATATGAAGCCCATGTGGAAGTGCTAAGAACTGCAGTTCATGGAGCATCCACTTGAGGCTGGGCAGAGACACCAGAAACCACATACACACCCATTCAAAAAACATGATCTTATAGCTGACAGCTGAAATAAACAAGTTTACAGCCGGGTTCAAAAAACGGTTCAGGTGAATTTTTTATAATTGGTATTTTCAAAGATAATAAGCTTCTGAGTTTTGCCCAAAAGGACATGGCTGACTTGATTGACAGGCAGGAACACTGTAGCTGTTAGCAAAAAGGCTTAAGTCCCGCCTCTACCTCACACTAGCTCGGCCGAAGTTTGGCTGTGTTCAGCATTTCAAATATTGCCCCCGCCGACGATTGGCTTTAAAACAGCACTCAGGAACAGATGGGTGACATCATGGATACTATGTCCATTTTTATACAGTCTATGGTGTGAACCCTGGAGTTTGAAATGTCTTGAAGTATCTGATATTTAACCACATAAGATTAAGTATAATTATGTTGTTTGTCTGTGTTGTTTAAAATAACTTAAGGAGGTTTCAAGAATTTGTTATTGTAGAATGGCTCCAGAAGGCTTCAGGAAGGTCTATAAGAAGATCACCTTCACCTTGCCAATAAATGTGATTGACAGTGACAGTAGACGTCTTTGACATGTTCAAAACAAGGTTTTCAGAAATAGAGTCAAATAGCAGCTAATGTCAAACTTGGGTTGAAGAGTCCATATATGTGTGTGTTGTGACGACACCTACACCCTTTATAAGACGGCCTTTGGAAACAGAGGACAGGCGACTTCATCTTGCCCCGTCGTCCTCCCAGCAGTCACGATGCTTGCCTGATACTTGTGCTGTTTGATTGTAATAAATCTAATTACTATCCAAGCTAGCCAGTGTCACGAAGTTCATTCTACATCTGCACATCACGGGCTGTTAAGCATGTATGCATTTTTTCCTCATTCATATATTTTGGTTTTTCAGTTCTATGTTAGTATCAGTCTTATTACCTTTGCTGTTGCATTGCTACTTCTATTTGCACGTTATTTCCTAGAACTGCAGGTCAGCAGTGGAGCATGAAATGATCACCAGGAGCTTGTAGCATCACCTGGTGCTCTCTCACGTCTCACACTACAAGCACGATAAAACTTTGACCCAATCATTGCACCTTGAGCAATACTTTGTGTGTAACCACGTTACAGATTCCAGATGTAGGAGTGGAAATTATTTCATGGGAAAAAAAAGGACTCATCACTGTACTGCCTCGCAGCATGGAACATCAGGGACTCTCTAACTTTATTAAGTTAAAGGTGAAGATAAATAAAGTGTTTGACATTTAAAAGTTTGCATAAGATAAATAGAAGACACTTGTTCTAGGCTAAATGCAAATTTAAAATGGCATATATATGTATAAATAAATGTAAATAAATAAATGTATCTGCATATTCCTGCAATGTTACAGAGATGTTCCATGATTATGTGTTCTGTTAATGTTGTAATTGCATGCAGTTAGAACATGCCATTATTTTAGATGTGGAAGGTTTAACCATGAGTGAGGTGGAGAGCATTGACAGTTGTATCTAGTGTTTACTATTTAATCAAGTCAATACCCCCCTGTCATTCATCATTCAACTCAAAAAAGACCTCCACCCACTGAACCCTCCATAACTCAGAACCCTCTGCCCGTCCACTGCTGCCTGAGCTCATACCACACATCATGCATACACACATATACACAGTACACTTAATACATGAAACACACATACATTAACAAACACACACACTCTTTTACTCTTTTTATTTTACTACTTTAGTTTATTTTATTTTCCTTATTCTTTCTTTTTCTTTACTTTATCTTTACTTATTTATCTCTTTATTTCTTTACCTCTTTATTTCTCTACTTCCTTATTTCTTAATGTATTTATTTTGGTGCCTTGGTCCACAGTATCCTGTAACCTCTTGAGTCCTCTGCCTCCCTCCTCCTCCTTCCACCACAGATCAACAGTGGACAGAAAAAGGTTGCCTTAGCCTTACTACTTAATCATACTGTCTAAATTTTAACTCCTTGCAATATAATGGTTCAAATATCTGTTTGCTCTCCCATGTAGCGGTTGGCCCTGGGCCTCTTTCCTGCATGTCATTCCCCCACTCTCTCCCAGTTTACTACACCATCTACTGTCCTCTCCTCTACAAATAAAGGTGTAAAAGCCCAAAAAATATAACTTTAAAAAGAAATATATCTGTTACCTTATCTCACCATGCTGACCCTACACTCAGTTTTCAGAGTCAACACATAGATCAGTTAAGAAATAAAAGTATTGAATGTTTGTCAGCTAATGAGATACAATGGAAGAACCATCTTAGTAAATACAAGACTGAGAAGTTTATAGAGTGATACTATATATTCTACAACCCTACAGACTGCCAAACAATCCAAAAGCAGACATATTCCCCTCACAGCTCTGAACATGTTTGGCTCAGATGTTTCTCTTTGAGTTCCTCTTTCAGACGATCCCACCTGTTGATGGACCCTCAGCCCAACCTCATTCTGTCTCTTCATATCTGCGCCTAATAAGCCATGCAGTATTTACACATCGCAGACCTGCAGACACCTGCACACCCACCGGAGCAAATCGTAAAACATCATCTGCAAACAGAGACACCTGAGATATAGACTCTGTTGCAGCAACCAGCGTGAATCCCAGCTGTGTGTGGTCTGGCATCATATGAATCCAGGATTATGTGGGTAAAGCAAACAAAATGAGAGACTGGGGAAGTGTTGTTAACTTTTCAGTACCCTGGACTCTTGTTAAACACCATGAGAACTGTTTTGTCTGGGTGTTTATAGCCGGCAGGAAAGAGGAAGAGCAGAAGTTCGTGTCACAAAAGGGGGGAGACAAGGTAAGCTGTGTGTTTGGTGTGGTAACTAAATCAACAAGAGCGGCTGAGGTTTCTCTGTGGAGGACATTTCTGCAGACTTCAGATTTTTCAGGCCAGATCGGACCGAAATTCAACTCATTAAAAACAGATGTTCTTAAAAATAATGTGAGGAAAATCAGCCTGGTCCAGACTCGTTAAAAATCAATCAAGCCGAGTGTGGTTCATACTAATACATCTCTTGGTGCTGTCTCAGCAGAATTATGGGTTCTTGTGTGTGAGGCCTTGCATCGTTCAAAAGTCAAGAGGTAGAAGTGCAAAAACAGGGTCTATTTTTACAACCTCCATAACACACAAATGTTTCTCATTACAGAAGATGTTCTGGGTCTCTTAAGAGCATCATGCATGAAGCAGCAGGAGAGTTTAGAGCTGCTAAAAACACAAGAGTCTGTGTTAAATGAACATGATGAGCCAAATCTCCTTTTTCATTCCAAATCTTGAAAGGTACTTCACGTCCAAAGATCTGTGTTATGACTTCAGGGAGACGAGAGTCCGGTTCAACCTTCAAATTTACATCTCCTGATTGCAGCAACAAAAGCTTCATCCAAGTTGATTCAAAGCAGAATTTGGCAACAGATCCTGCGGTCTGCGCTGAGACAGAACCGAGTGTAAATGTTGTTCAGCCCTCAGGACAGAGAAGTCTGAGCTGCAGACATAGTTTGGGGAGTTTATTCTGGATTAAAGTCGTGCTTTCTTGGATTGTGGGGACTAATAAACATGTAACTCTTGCACACTCCATTTACAAAGACAAAATCACCCATGGCGAGTAGTAGAGTTTGAGTAGAGTGGATCGAATAAACATCAAATCACAGTTAGTGTGCATCTCCAATCATGATAATCAGCACTCCTGTTACATAAAGGACACATTGCAGTGATATGTTAATACATGGTGATGACTTTCTCTCTGCATGATCACAGCTGTTACAACAGGAGAGAAAAAATAACCCCCTCTGAGTCCAGAATGCAGCACATTTTTCTCCCCTCATCTGCTCTTTTCCTTCTCTTTCTTGCTGACCGTCTCATTTCTGTTTATTAAAATGTTTTCCTTTACGTTTGTCTAAGCTTTCTGCTTCACACATGAATTAAAACTTGCTACATTTTAAAAGCAGAGATTTTCCTCTACAAAATGTACAATATGTTTGTGCACATGTTCGGTTGATGGTTAGTAACATATAAACCCTGGTTTGGGGTTTGTTCTTTCACGTGAAGCTCACCAAGGAACGAACACTAATGTAACACCTCATTTATACCTAGATAGATCTGCAAAGACCATAAGTGTAGCTGTAGCCGAAGGTCTGAGTATCTTTGTTCCAACACAGAGGCCTTCACCTGAAGCCTGACGTCCACATCCTCCAAAATGTAACTACGCGTTGGAACGATGCAGACTGCAAGCCTTGTGATTGGTCCACTGGGCAGTATTGTATTTTGTGCATTTACAGCGTTTCAGAAACCGCTGTACATCAGCACTACATTGGTTGTACATTCCATCTCCTCAGATGTCTTCTCTATTTTCTTCCTTTTAATAACTGCTGTATGATCAACAGCAACATTTATCAGCTCCAATTTAACATAATACACCCGGAGTCACAATAGTTGTGGACATGGAAACGCAATCTGACCAGCAAAGACCTCACAATGCCTACAAGAGTTGAGGCGGGTATTGCATTTTCTTTTGTCGTTATCAAGAACTGTATAATAAATGGATGTAATATCCGTGACGTCACCCATCTGTTTCTGAAGCTTGTTTTGAAGCCATATTGGAAATGCTGAACTCAAACTACCTTCTGTTGAGCTGATGTTAGGCAAAGAGGCGGACCTTTAGCCTTTCCGCTAACAGCTACAGGATGCCTGCTTGTCAATCACGTCAGCTACGCCCTTATTTGGGCAAACCTAAATAAGTTTAATATCTTCAAAAATAATGAGTTATAAAAAAATTCACATCCCGTACAGTGTGTGCTGATAGAATAAATAAGCTACTCAGACCTAAACATTTTTTGGAACCAGGCTATAAACATGTTTATTTCTGCTGCCAAGATCGTCTTTTTTGAATGGGTTTGTATGTGGTTTCTGATGTTTCTGCAGCCAGCCTCAAGTGGACGCTCAATGAACTGCAGTTTTTAGCACTTCTGCATGGGCTTCATATTTTAAGACCGGAGGTTGCCTGATGGTTTTTATTTGATTGGACAGCTGAAGAGAGACAGGAAATGTGGGAAAGGAGAGAAAGGGGTTTGTATGTACAAAATGAGGACAAGACTGGGAGTTGAATATGCAACTGGACTGGTGGTCTCTGGACTGACCGCGCCAAAGCAGCTCACAACTATGTTTTTTTCCACCATGTTTTGTTTCATACATATTAAACAAATACAAAAAAGTCTAGGCAACTTTTATGATTTTATGGTAAGGTAAGTAACCAGGTTTGGTTCATATCTATATGCACCGTGTGTGTGTGTGTGTGTGTGTGTGTGTGTGTGTGTGAGTGTGTGTGTGTGTGTGTGTGTGTCTAACATGCCTGCAACATGAACTCTCATTCTCATTTCTTCACAGTTTTTTTTTCTCTCCTCTCTGTCCGGTGAAGGAAATAGAGAGTGATGTTGCAATCAGCACCTCCGCTCTCTCTGAACACTTCTACACTCGCCTGCTCCATCTCCCTCTCATCTCACTCAGTTACTCAACCGCTCACTCATGCACTCCCACTCACTCTTTCTGCTTCTCTTACCCCCAACTCCACCTTCTTCTGTTTCACTTAACAAGCCCCAGAGCAGAGCTGCAGAGGCGGCGGAGAAATGTTGAAACGTTGGGCCAAGTTTCAGAGTTTATTCCCCTGACCGCCTCCCGCCTCCCTCCTCCCTCCCGCTGTCCTCCACCACAGGCCCCTGTCTCCTCTGCCAACAAAGTATCACAACTATGAGCAATGTTTGTCATGTAACTTTAAAACATACACACATGCTGTGCCTAATTAGGTTCTAGATGATACGTGGAAGCATATAAAGGGTCATTTGTGGTCATTTAATGTGTTGAGAAGACACACAAACACACGCAGGCTCTTAAAACACACACACGACAGACGCGAGCCTGCTGAAACAGCATTGCTCTGAGTTCACCTTTTCCGGTCAAGACCCGGCTGCACGTCTGGACTCTCACAATCCAGCAGGACTGACTAAAGGAGGGAGAGCCCCAACTGTGGGCGTCTGCTGGAGAACCACAGAGAGAGAGAGAGGGGGAGGCAGACAAAGACACTTATACACAAAAGTTCCTCACATCCCTGTGTGATGTTGAGGCCCAAGAGGTGCAGGGAAACGTTAAATGTAATTTGTCCTGTTAGAAAATGTAGACAAAAGACGGAGCAGAGTAATGAAATCAGCCTATGTTATGTTTGTTTGGCATGAAATCCCACGGACACCTGGGCCTGAATGTTTCATCATATGAGAGGGGAAAGTCAAACAGTTTTCTGTGAAAAACAAAATATGATTCATAAGAAATCAAGGATTTAGTTTAGAGAAACACTTGGCAGTGGATTGAACCTGCTTGTCTTCATTATGGTTGGATAAAAGTGATAATTACAACAAGACAAAGATGAAAAAAAGGAGTTTGACATCTGTGTATACACCACCAAAAGCTGTTTAACTGTTAAGACCTGGGAAAAGGGAAATAAACCCAATGATTCCAACCTCAACAGTTCCACATTATGTATAATGCTGCAATAAACAGTGAAATTTTATGAATGTGTTGGGTAGAAAACAGATGAATCAGTTTTGTTCCAGCCACGCAGTAAAGCTGCAGCCAGAAGAAAGGTGTTCTGTAATGGACTGAGTGTTTTATGGACTTGGAACCAACTGCAAGCGTTCGGTTGCCCATTTCCACATCGGCAGCACCACACTCATCACTCTCTGGGTGCTTTTACTCGGCTTTCCATAACTGTAAAGAAGCCACAAGACAAAGACAGGAAAGGCTAGTTTATTTGCGGCAACGATTCTGAAGTTTGTCACATAGAAGGCATCAAGAAAATTACACAGGGGAATATATAAAGGATTTAAAAGTGAGGACAATTAATGAGATATGGGAAGAAGACAGGCTGGTAGATAGAGTTACTGTGAAATCTCCATCAACAGAGTCTGCATATAAACACAGAACCTGAGGGTGAAAGGCAGGATGTGTAGAATCTATCATCCACTAGTGTTTCAGTGGGCTCTAGTCGTATACAGAAAACCAGTCCTGGTGTAGAACAAAGAGGCAGATCACTTGACCATATGCAATCCCAGCTCAACATCCATCATCTGACAATGGTTCAGCTTCTATTAAACCCTGTCAACAGCCATCAACATACAAGTGCAGCTCACAACCTGGTCTCATGAAGAAGTCAGACTACAGGTTTTAAGCATGACTGTAGTCCATCCAGCAGACATAGGGCATCAAGACCCGTCAGCCTTGAAAATCAAATGTTTTATATCGTGTAGTGTGCCATAGTGAGCTACAATCAAGCCCACATTTGGAAGCCTCACACGGGACTTCCACCAGATCCGTGTCCGGTCCGTCTCAGATCCGGCTCCGCACTCTCTTGTCCGTCAACACCCACCGGTTGCGTTTTCAGAATGCAGCAACAAAGCAGGACCACGGGACAGCTGGAGTCATGTAACTGAGGTTTTCCCACAGCAATCACTGAATCAAGGATTCTCCTTCTCTCCTCATCCATGTTGTCTATATCAGCCTCTGAGAACCTCTGACTTGATGACTCCAGGCCTGGCTCCCCTCATCATGACATTTTGTTGTCATAGTCAAGTTAAAAGTGATCTAAACATGGAGTGTTTTATTTAGAAAATTAACCACATGTTTTAATTTTGTTTTGGTGCCTGACTTCCTGTCCTGCTCCATCTGCTCTGTGCATATTGATGCATCGTGCTCCGGCATCTGGCAAAAATAGAAGTCTTGCATATCTGATCCGGAGGGCTCCGACCTGCCGGATCAGAGACGCAGCCAGAACGCAACGGAGCAGATCCAGTGGAAGTTAACAGGTTGACTAGAATTGAAACCTATCAGATCTGGTGCCGTGACGGATTGGAAACGGACCGGACACGGATCTGGTGGAATTTGGCCGTCAGCATGTTTGATTTTCTATCTGCCTTCTACTATGTGTTCCGTCACGCCAGTGATTTGACCAATGAGAGCACAGAGCACCCTGCACATGCAAAAGATTCCAGTGCAAACAAACAAAATGTCAAAGTGAAAAAAGAAGAATGAAGCTGGTGCTGCTAGATGGAACCAGGACACTGCACTGATAACTGTTTTCTGAAACGCTAACTTTGCCTTACTTTTGTGCTACTTTATTCTCTCCATCTTTCATCCCCCTGGCCCTGTAGTTGTGAGTGACAGCTGGCCTCAGTCATCAGGGGTGCACTGGCTTTACAGATGAGTGGTGCTGTGTGCTGTTGTCATTGAATGTTGGCATTGAATCACTAAACTCTGAATGTGACACAATCCCAAATTTTTCACAGTTTCTTCAAGGAAAAAAAAAGATTCAGATCAGTATGTGACTTGTTTGGGTAAGGTGGGTGTGGGGAACTCTGTAGATTGTGCAAGAGGGGAAGAAAGAGTCTGTCATAATGGTGACCGTAATACAAATACTGTATATCCCCACTTGTTGTAGTCATCATGACCCAGAAACAAACGCAATACAGGGAAACAATATACTGGTGGTTCAGGCCTGAAGTCACACGTTTAAAGCAGATAGATATGGTTTGTGACACGCAGCCTAACCGAGTGACGTCTGGACATTCTCAGGAGTGCAGAGCATGTGTGAAAAAGGCTGAATTTAATTCAATAAAAGGCGACGGAAAACAGAAATTTCTGATTTAAAACATCGAAGAGTTAGAGCAGATCTAGAGAGGAAAGAGTGCCGAGCTATGGCTTGGTTTTACTCTGCTGTACGTTCTAACATTTTCCTGGATGGTTCGACATTTATACTGGCTCAAGAAGTGTATAAATAAGAGAGTCTACTTCTCTTGATGTACTCTCATCAGCTACTACCAGGCGGCCCTTGAGCAGGGCATTCAGTACAGTAGCTCCTCCATGTGAACGTGTCCGTCCCTGAAATAAGACAGTCTGCGTTTAGTCAAACTGAATTTTAGTGGCTGCGGCATCTCAAAACGCCTCACCTCCCTGACGAGCCCCCCCCCCCCCTCTGGACCCCCAGTCCTGTTGTGTTTACACTGTGGTGTCAACATCTGTGAACATTTCACCCAAACAAACGCTGATCCAAGCGGGACGCAGAGCCCAGATGAAGGCAGCCGTCTGCTGTAAAATAGACAGGAGAGGAGCGAGAGCAGGACCCTCTTAACCTCTACTCTACTGGTCCTACACACACACACACAGCGACGCTTTGATCAAGTCTCCAGCAAGAAGCCTGCAAGCTGGGAATGCTCACACCCCAAATTTACACCACTGACATTCAGGAAGAAACACACACACGCTCACACACACATACACACTTTATGCTCAGACTGAATGGTAAACAATAGAACCACAAGATCAAGAAGTGTTTGTATTTTCTGTGCTATAGTCACAAGAGGCCAAAGAGGACTGGTAGTCACACTGTAGTCTAAATATTATGCTCATTGAAAGTAGAGCAGGATTCAGACTGAGTAATTATGCCCCAATGATACCAAGAATCTGACTGCTGACAGTCAAACAAGACAGGCAGTGTAAAAATAAAATAGATCAAACTTTATAAAAAGCTGGATATGCACACACCTGGCCATGGAGTCTATTTTCTATCAGTGTTAAGGATGAGGTTATTTCCTAAACAACCTTTATGGCTGCTGGATGTCACTGTTAATTTGCTTTTACATCATTATTTAACATACTGGATGGTAGCTTATAGACATTGTTTGCTTGTACTGGACAAGAAGCTATGAAGTGGATTTTAAATAGCTACCAGGGATCTGCGCATTTAGTTGACTAAGAGATTAAAGGTCTGAAAATTAGCCATATTCGTATTATTATAGGCCCATAATGAGGTTCACATGTTGCGTCTCAGCCGAAACACTACGACCCGCCACTAGCTGAGGCTGTAGCTCTGGTTCACTGCCATATAGTGCTACAATGCTCTACAACCCTGATGTAAACAAGCACAGATGACACATGGTGTCTCATTGCGGGGTATCATTGGAGGTCAGTTGTATGTATGTGTTGTCTGGTTATACTGAAATATAACCATTCAACTAGATTTTTTTATTTTATTTAACATTTATTTTACCAGGTTAGTCAATTGAGAACCAATTCTCATTTACAATAACGACCTGGGCTACAGCAATGTGAACCAACACAGGCATATGGACCTAAATCTGCAAGGAGGACCAAAGGCTGGAGGTGCTAGCTTCGCTAATGTTTTTATTTATCTGTATCATTTGTTATGAACTCTGTTTTGAACTGCCAGGGACTACAGATGAAAACTAGCTCTATGGCTAAGCCGGGCACATTTACATGGATGCTATGCTGAAATGTTCATTTATATGCACTGTCACCTTAAATAGGTAAATAAATAAACTAATAGGATATTAGAGATACCACTCTGTCAAATGTATCATTGCTCTGATAGGTTGTAGCTTTAAGAAGGATTTTGGTTGGTGCACGTTGACATGTAACAACTCTTAATTGAAAATGAACCCAACATGCTTTTGCAAAGGGTGCTGTTTATGTGTGAGGGTTGGGTTAAAAATATTGGTTCAAAGCTCATGTGGGCGTTCATCACTGATGTCTGCTGGTGAGCTCAGACTTTCCCAGTAACCATGATAGATGTTGTAAGACTGCTCTGGACACAACATGTCAGAGGTAACAGGTTATTTCAAGGGTTACAGGGTTGTTCAAGGTCACACTACCCTGTCCATGGTTCCCACACCCTGGGACACTCTGCTTAACCACAAATGTGAAGGGAAACATCTTGAATTTCCAGCATTTCCATAATCTGTTCATGAAGAAGCAGTAAGGTGACTTTTTCACTTATACAACCTAACTTCAACCAGTTGAAGGATCTTGTTTAATCTATATGTGCTCCACCACAAACATCCAAAGCACCTTCGTTCTCTAACTCCAGACACAGTTTTCAGTAGATGTTTCTGACATCAAGACAACCAAAGAAAAAGAAGTAAACCCATCTACAAGGTCTATAAGATTTGAATCTATGGGTAACTTAATTTTAGAAACAGTGAAATGAAGAAAGACTACGACAAGATTCAGAAATCTAAAATACAGAGAGCTTGGGGATATCTTAATACCCACACATTTCACAGTAAATGTACGTTTCCCCAAACTGCTGACGCGTTGTTTAAACTCCACCACTAACTTAAACATTTGTACACGCATGACCACCAAATAACAGAGCTCAGATACCAAAATGAAAAAGCAGGAAGACCCTATTTTTTGCAAAGGCATTCTGACACCTTTGTCTGAAATAATCTCTTCAGAAAAAACACAAAGTGACTCTATTTCCATTCCAAGTAATTATAGACCCTCATCTTTTCCCATTGCTAAATGTTCCTGTAATTAAAGACGGAGCATGGGCAGAGTGAGGAAGATTCCCATCCGCTCCGAATGCGAGGCCACAAATCGTTGGTTAAACTGGCACATTACTTCATTCCAAGTCCAGTAATTATCACCAGAAAGTGAAAGGGAACCCGGAGCAGAGAGATGGAGTCACTGAAATAGATAGGAATGACTTCCTTTCCTTGAAAACACGAGGATGAGTGTTGTTTTTGCCTCATTTTAGACAGATATGGCACTTTTGTGTAGCTTTTAATATTCCAAGGCTTCACATATGTATCACAATCCAAGCCCAGTATTTGCTTGTGTAGTTCTGTTTCAGTCATTTAATTTCATTGTCCAAAACTTTCATGGAGTTTGATCTGCTTTTTTTAACTGAATTTGTATGATTTCATGAGCTTACAGACCCCAGATATGACAGAAAGACACAAGTTTAGTGGCTAAGAAAAGTGAAAAAGGAGAGCAGTGATGTGTAGGAACATCGAAAATATTTGGGAATATTATTTCAACCAAATTCTTAATGTTAAATGGACTTGTACTTACACAGCACATTTCTAGTCTCTCTGACCACAAAGCGCTTTTACACTACTCATCACATTCACCCATTCACACCCATTCACTCACTGATGGTAGAGGCTGCTTTAGTAAGGGACCATCAGTATTAGCTAATCTGTTCTGTACAAATTCACACACCGCTGAACAACAGCAGGAAAAATCTGGGGTTCAGTGTCTTGCTCAAGGACACTACAGCATGTGATCGCCAGAGTTGGGATCGTACCCATAGACTGTATAAAGTATGGACGTAGTATCCGTGACGTCACCCATCTGTTTCTGAAGCGCTGTTTTGAGGGCCAATCGTTGGCGGGAGCCATATTGCTGCTGTCGACCGATTGTGACGTAAAGAGGTGGGCTTTGAGCCTCCTAGCCAACAGCTACAGTGTTCCCGCCTGTCAATCAAGTCAGCTGTGCCTCTCATTGAAAGAATCATAATCTCAATATCTTTGAAATTGCCGCTTTAGAAACAAATTCACCCCCCGTACATTCTGTGCCGATCGAGAAATGAGCTAGCCAGACTACACTCGTCTTTTGTACCAGTCTGTACTTCCGGAGCCAGCCTCAAGTGGATCCTTGATGAACTGCAGTTTTAAACACTGCCGCATTGGACTCATATTTTTAGACCGGAGGTTGCCGCTTGATCGTACCACCAACCTTCCGATTGAGCCACATTCAATCAATAAGCAAGTCTTGATCCAAAATTGTCTTCATCTGAATATCTGCACCTCAGAAGTCCTAAATCCAGGAGGAGTGATAATAGGTTTTATTGCCCTGTACAATGGTTTAAAGTTCCCATGTTATTGGGGCGCCGTTGGTGTAGCGGTTTAAGCGCTGTCCCAAATACAGAGGTTATAGTCCTTGTTGCAGTAGTCACGGGTTCAACTCCAAGCCTCTGCAATTTTCTGCACGTCTTCCCCCACTCTCCGCTCCCCACATTTCCTGTCTCTCTTCAGCTTTCCTATCAAATAAAGTTCCCATGTTTCCTCTTAATTTTTATGTTCCCTGCCATCCCTAAATGCAACAAGTCTCAAATAATTTAAGAAGTAAAACTCAAAGCTAACATTTTCATTTCCCAGCTACCATCAAAGAAATGATGGGCCATTTTGTCTAAAAGAAAAATGACCACTTGTTTTTCAGTCTGTTATTTGGCTTCACTCTTGTTAAATGTTTTATTTGTTTTATTGAAATCCCAGAGTGTGTCCTTTTGGCTTCAGTCACATTTTATTTTGTAGTAACCCCACCCCCCTCATGTTACCCTTTGGTCTATTTTCTTCCTCTCATTTTCTCCAATACACACCGTCGCCTCTTGCCAGACAGTCTGTATAAATAATCAGCTCTTAATCGACTGTGCTGATTAACTGAAGGTTAAATAACTCTTGTTAAGAAGTCCAGCACCACACCTGCAGCTTGGGAACCATCAGCTGGGGTTGGGTTGCATTCCTGACCCAACAGAACAGTTCTGGCTCGTTTCAGTGGTGATAAATCAAAAAGACCCCACCCGCCCGGTCAGCTACAACATGAGTGTACACTCCGTCTTCTCTTTTCTCTGGCACAGAGAGCAGCCTTAGGACGTCTGGAAACCAGTGACAACAGGGAGTATTTGCTATATTGAGGACGTTTTCAATGCAGCCACAGCATTAACCAGATCATATTCGGTCCCTGTTGAGGGATACTGACAGCTTATTGACTTTAATAAATATAAATAACTTTAAAGGTATTAAACTGTGGCAGCTGGGAAATCCTGAGTTTTGATTCGCTGTCCGTGTGTAATACATATAACCAAGAACACAGTTGATACGGTTGCATCATCAGAGATTGAATATGACACACAGCTGGTAGGCTACACATGGTTAACATCAGAGAGGCATTATTTCACATTGGGAAACTCTTATTTACAAAGCTCTGCTCGATCTGTATCAAAAGTGCATGCATATGTATTGTGCTGACAAGCTAAAAGCTACCATGCCACAAAAGGCACCAACTGCAAATACGCAATATATGTCTGTCTGTTGACGCCAATCTGGAGCACATGTTCAGAATGAGTCCTGTAAGCTGAACTCTAATAGTTGTATCAACAAAATCACTGTAAAATCACATCAGTGTGTTCAAAGCTAGAGTATCAGAGGCTCCAGTAGAGAAAATATAAGAAGCTTGAGCTATCTTAGTGTAGCAATGGTGTCAAAAACGTTACTTTTTTCTGCAGGGTTTGGAGAAAAGGTCATAATGCCCATCGGTACTCATCTGTAAGTGAAGTAAGTAAGTAAATAAGTAAGTAGAAGTAAGTAAGTAGAAATAAGTAAGTAAGTAGAAGAAAGTAGAAGTAAGTAAGTAAGTAGAAGTAAGTAAGTAGAAGTAAGTAAGTAGAAGTAGAAGTAAGTAAGTAGAAGTAAGCAAGTAGAAGTAAGCAAGTAGAAGTAAGTAAGTAAAAGTAAGTAGAAGTAAGCAGGTAGAAGTAAGTAAGTAGAAGCAAGTAAGTAGAAGTAAGTAAGTAGAAGTAAGTGAGTAAGTAGAAGTAAGTAAGTAGAAGTAAGTAAGTAAGTGGAAGTAAGTAGAAGTTAGTAAGTGGAAGTAAGTAAGTAGAAGTAAGTAAGTAAGTGGAAGTAAGTAAGTAGAAGTAAGTAGTAAGTAAGTAGAAGTAAGCAAGTAGAAGTAAGTAAAAGTAAGTAGAAGTAAGCAAGTAGAAGTAAGCAGGTAGAAGTAAGCAGGTAGAAGTAAGTAAGTAGAAGTAAGTAAGTGGAAGTAAGTAAGTAGAAGTAAGTAAGTAAGTAAGTAGAAGTAAGCAAGTAGAAGTAAGTAAGTAGAAGTAAGCAAGTAGAAGTAAGTAAGTAGAAGTAAGTAGAAGTAAGTAAGTAAGAAGAAGAAGAAGAAGCGTACTATATTAATCCCCATGGGGGAAATACAATTTTTTGGTCATGCTACAAACAGTTTGGTATATACAGTACATACAATTTTATGCACAAACATGCAGTGGACATGCACTAGGGAATGATGTCAGAGTGAGGATGCTGCCATCAACCAGCGCACCCTGAGTAGTAATATGAGACTATCGCGAAATCTCTGTGTTTTCCAGTGCCTATGTATAAAGCAATTTTATTATTCCCCTCGTTCACGTTATGACGGACCAGTCATAGCTAATCTTCAATCCTCCGTCCTGATTGGTCGACTGCCGGCCCCACTATGTCGCCCTGATTAGCTTGGAAGCCATTACTTCCTCATAGAACGCGCAGAACGATCTTTTGTGGGCGGGGTTATGGGAGCAGAGAGGGGAGGGGTAGTGCTGACATTTGGAATCTTTCTCTGAGCTGATGTTTAGAAGATAAAATAATAAGATAATCCTTTATTCATCCCCAACGAGGAAATTCATGGAGTTACAGCAGCAAACAAAAGTTGTACAGTACAAGAATTCCAACAATAATATATATATAGAAAAGAAATGTTCATCAAAGACAACAGATTGGCTATAATATAATAATATATTAAATTACAACTACCAACAGCAGCTTTAAAATCAAAGGGGGAAATACACAAAAAAGTGTAAAAGTATGGAAGAAATCAGCTTTCCCAGCAAAGAAATAGTCCCACTTTAAAGTTCCACTTTCTTAAAAAGACACTCAGTGAAATAAAGTGTACAAGAAGTGCTTTAGCTGGACCTTTAGGTACATTTTGTTAACTTTTCAACTCAGTCCAGTCAGGCCAGTTCTTTAACCATTTTCAGGCTTTGTGCTAAGCTGGGGTAACTGGCTATAGATTCCTATATACAGTGTACACATTACAGTGGTATCCATCTTATTTTTCTACTAGAAGAACTGTGTCTTTATGGTCCATTTAGTAGCTGCTTTACATGGAAAAGTACAAAAATGTGCAGGCCTTTTCTGCACTGCATCTTCAAACACACTTACCTCCAAACTCTGTCCTCCTAAATGCCACCCTTACACAGCACTTAGATTTACCACAAGTGGCTGCGGTTAGTAATAATACTCCATGCTGTGCTTGTTGCTGACCATACGAGTGTTACGCTGTGATTTATCGCAGGGTTTGTTTGCTATGAGGCCAACAAAACCCACCAGTGGAGACTGGCTGGGGGAGCGAGTGGGTGGGTGGGAGAGTCAGCTGGAGAGATTTTCCTAAACTGGATGATTTGTGTGTGCAGAAAGTCTGGTCAGCTTCCCTCTGTGAGCCTGGTGTCATAAAGGTCCTGACACATGCAGGGGCACATGTGAAAACAAACATGCACATGTTTAGGGATTTATGTAAGCACTATATAATAAATCCAGATACTTCTAAAAAATTTAAGAACACACACACAGCTACCCGGGTCCGGTTCCATATCATTTCAGCATATTTATTTTTGGGCTAATCGAATGCTTTCCCAGAGGCTGCCTGTTTTAAGGGCTGCTGGTTTCATACGTTATCATTATCTAACCACAGAAACCCTGTGATTTCACCCTGATATTACTCCTCTCCCAGCAGGACCATAAATCAGCCAAAAACCTCACACTGTAAAATTGGTAGCTGGGTTAAAAAGAAAACAGGCTACTCAATCCCCATTACAAATGTGGGGGAAATGTCTGAAAAACATTAGCAGGCATGAGGTCATCTGCCTGTGTGCTATATGTCATTGTGTTTGTGTAGTTGGGTGAGAGCTGCAGGGACTGAGGCCAGGGCAGAAAATCAGCCAGGGAGCTCTGGATTAATACGAGAAAGACCATGTGGGAAGAATTTGGTAATCTGGTAATCTGATACTAAATCTGGGGTCGGCCTTTTAATAGTTGGCAAGGAGCAGAGAGGGACATCTCCTTGACCCCTTGAGATGGCCCATAAATATACATACATGCACACACTCACACAGCGCTGCTGGCCTACTTGCATGTGGCAGTGATCTGGAAGCCTAATTAGCGGAGGATGGGGGTGGTGGAGAGAATGAGGGAGGGGGTGAAATTGGACCAGAGGTTCCCCTGATTGAGGGGAAATGGGAAACAGGCTGGAACCAAGGTTACCCTTTAGCCTCTTACACACACACACATAAGTTGAGTCCTGGAGAATGACGGTAACTGGATGAAATATCTCCAAGTTGGCCCACTGCTTGTTGCACATCTAGCCCCTGTGATTATGGCCTCCAGTCCTTGGATGCCAATATCCGTTGGTCCGAAAAAATGTGGGTTTTGGAGTCTGTGATCACAGAACGAACCACAGACAAATCTGATTTGGATTACTCACTCTTGCCTCTCCTTCTGCACCGTACAGTCTCAGAAATGACGGGTTAAATAAGCCACATCCTGAACGTTTACAGAATTTAGGAGCTGACACTTTTATCTAAAGAAATAACAGGAGAAGGAGGTACCTCAACACGGAGATCTCGGGCGAGGACATGTGGGCTGCAGTTTGGTCTTGTGGTTCGGTAGATAAGAGGAAGCAGATTTAAAATCCATCTAAGCAAGAATCCGTCCAGTTCAAGCGTCTGTCAGCATCACAGTGATGATTGCCAGCCCCAGGTTTGTTGTTCTGCTGTAAACCTGCAAAGACACAATATTAAAGGAACAAAGAACAGGATGAACGTTAATCTAGCTCACTATAATTCACAATAAAACTAGATTACAGATCAGATTTTATAGTTAAACAAACAGAGACTACTGAGAATCATCAAAACGGGGCAGACTGTGGTTTTAAAACCAGGGTCAAGCAGGCAGTTTAAAATCTCTTGGTCTTTAGACTCTTGGATCTGTCACTCAGACTTTAAATACAAGTTCCTGAACAGGCCCCACAAACACAGGGCAACCTACGTTCTTTAAAGGGTGGTCTGTTTTCAATTTTAGGGCTTTCAGCTTGAATGAAGGCAATCAGAAGGAACACTGAAGGCTTATGAGTGGAGATACAATCACTTCCTGACTCATTTACATCAATGCTTTAAATAGAGCGGCAAATACAGGATAGTGTTCCCAAATATGGCTCACACATACAAATTTTCATGATAAACAACAAAGTTATTCATGATTTCCATCGCTTGATTAAACTTGACTTTCTAGCAGTGCATTTTTTATTATCTTTTATTACATCCTTTGGTCTGAAGGATTCACATTCATAAAACTGGAGTTGAATCTAAGGAACGACTCATATCTGATTATCAATTTATACAAAGATGATTTTCAGTTCAATTTACAGATTGATTTACAGAAGTGACATAATTGACTGTATATGAAGAGAAACAGAGCCTCCACTTCCTCCCTCTGCACAGAATCGAAGCTTGAGTCTGCGTAGTAGAGATCAGCAGTTGAAGCTGAGATTTTGACCTTATTCTCTTACCAAAACACACATCTATCTTCTGATGAAGCGACCCAGATCCCTGAGGTCGGTACAGATCACAGCAGAACAGCTTGTGGAGTCAGTTTAACCCTCCAGTTATCCTTGGGATCAATTTGACCCCATTCAATGTTTAACATCTCTAAAAAAAATATGGTTAACATTTTTTTTTTGCTTCATATTTCATGACTTTTCCTAATTCAAAGGGGACAACTGGGTTAACAGAAAAATTAATATGATGATATGTTCCAATTTCCTCCACACATTTTATACGCATCCATGTTCTTTGGGGTCAATTTGACCCCTGGCTGTTTTAGCTGTTTAAAACATAAGAAATATCCAAGCAGCAACCTCCGGTCTAAAAATATGAGTCCAATGCGGAAGTGCGAATAACTGCAGTTCATCAAAGATCTGCTTGAGACTGGCTTGGGAAGTACCGGAAACCAGATACACACCAATTCAAAAAAGCCAATCTTTACAGCAGAAATAAACATGTTTACAGCCTGGTACAAAAGACGAGTGTAGTCTGGATAGCTCATTTCTAGATCATCACACATTGTACGGGGGTGAATTGTTTTCTAAGGCAGCAATTTCGAAGATATTGACATTATGAGTCTTCCAATGAGAGGCAAAGCTGTTGGCCAGGAGGCTCAAAGCCCACCTCTTTACGTCACAATCGCTCAACAGCAGCAATATGGCTCCCACCGACGATTGACCTTAAAACTGCGCTTCAAAAACACATGGGTGACGTCACAGACAGTCTATGGAAATATCTCCTTTTTACACATATTTGTTTTGGTTGTTTTTTGATGATACTAAGGCCCTATAACATACAATTTTATTATCTAGAAAAACCTCCCTCTGCTTTAGGGCCCTAACCTGACAACACCATACCTGTCGTACTGTGAGAACTTCTGATCAGTCAAACAACATGGGACAGGGGGGACATCTCTTTCCCATGAGAACATTGATTTTTGCTGTACTGTGGGGTGGGAAATAGTGTCCTGTGAGACATTGATGATTCACACAACATAGGGGTGGAGTTGACACAAAGAAGAATGCACAGCTCAGTAAAATTTGAGGATAACAGGAGGGTTAAAGCAGACATTTTAGATACTTTTACCCTTATAGCTCATTTCCTTTGCTCTGACTCATGATAAAATGACCCATTGTTGCACATTTTCTCTAAGGTCATTTTTCTGTTCGCTCTGCAGTTTTGTAAAACGGGTCAAAGCACACACCACAGCAAGGCAATCTTTATGTCATTGCATCAAAGTATAATTTTTACCACGGTGTTTGTAAACCAATTACATGAGTACTGGTAACACTAGATGCTAACTAACATTAGCCGGTTAACCTACGAAATGAGTCATGGCTTGACTTGGACATCAAACAGCATGATAAGAGCTGACTATAACGATACATTTATGTTTTAGTTCATTTGTTCTACATGTTTTATTTTATAGTTGGACCCATTTCCCATCGTCATTCACCTTTTTTATAAACTGTTAGGTGGGTTAGATACTAAAGATTGAACCTCACCACTGAGGACCAGATCAGACCCTCAGAGCTCATGATGTTTTCCCTGAGAGATAAAATCCTGATTATGTGCTCTGTACACCCAGATACAAAGAATCTGGTCTGCAAGTTTTGTGGTTTGTGGGTAATTCCCTTGTTTCAAGTGATTATAGGACATCCAGGTCTCAGCCCCTTCCTCACTATGAGCCTTAGGCCTCAAGTGTCATCCTCAAGTCCCATCTAACCCAGTGGGAACGCAGCAGACAAATCCTCAGCTTACTGCTCCCCACATTAAACAAAGCCCTGCTCCCCAGTGGACTCACCAGCAGCACCAGTCAATAATCCTGGTAAACCAGGCTTAGGATGGGATGCTCCCAGGCATGGAGGGTACTACATCTTACCCAGTGTGTGTCACACAGCTGTCTGACTTCTATACATTCACTGTCTTTAATGCAGTCAGTGCTTCCTGCCACAAACATGCATCTATAATGTGCTCTTCAGGTTGAAGCCAATCAGTGTCTTTTTGTCCACACAGGCAGCATTCCTTAGCTTTAAACATAATTATCCATTTACTGCAAGAGTAACACAGAAGTGTCCCTAAAACTCCAATTAAGCCAACACTTTTCTTTTATGTTTTTAGTGATCCCTGTGAGAACATGTGAAGGCTGATTGTACTGTAACACTAAAGCCAGAGGTCTGTAATCTCTTCCCATGATGCCGATTTACTTTTCCCAGTTACTCCCAGCAACCAGCCGTCAGTCACACATGATTGGCAGACGAGTGCCTCTATCTGTTTGTATAGCTGAGGGTCTTTATGGGTTTCTACCTTTATGTCCTGACAAGGTCAAATAACGTCTCTTAGATGGCAGCTCTGGCAAACATTTAATTACCTTTCATTGACTTTGGTAAAGTCTGGCTGTCTGGGTCAAAATCTGACACTTAATTACCTTGTAAAGGTTTTTGTCTGTCTGTTCCCATTCAGCAGTTTATATAATGTATAGCTCTGTATTTGAAAACCCTGACACGGTGTGAAAGCCGTGTATCCTCTGACTGTCAGCTTTTCAGGAGGCTGTTTTTGACTTGGTGCTCGGTTTTTCAAGTGTTGATTCAGCCTTCAAAAGTCAAGAGCTGCTTTTATCCTCAGAGTGACATGTTTTTAATTCAAGTGAAAAGACATGCCAATCTTTAAAACTTGTGTTGTAGCACAAAAAATGGATGCAAAAAAGAAAGAAAAGTGTTAAGGAATTTCATACCATTAACAGTATTTAGTGCATATTTGTTAAAAATGAAACAGAAACTTTGAGGACAAAAAAAGCTGACAGTGACTAACTACAGCTCACATCCCTGATGTTTTGAAAAATCTTTACTACCTGGCTCTTTATTCTTATCAAATACTTGATTCTGATTGGTCAAAACCTCATAAAAAAGGAGATTCTAAACAACAAAAGCAACGCAAGGGACAACCTCATCACTCACATTATAGCAAATCAGTCAAAGGAGCATATTTCATCTCTGCCTGTTGCATTTCTTTAATTCTCCATGTAAAGCACATTGAGCTTACTTGTAA
The DNA here is from genome assembly GCF_009762535.1 of Notolabrus celidotus. Taxonomy (NCBI): domain Eukaryota; kingdom Metazoa; phylum Chordata; class Actinopteri; order Labriformes; family Labridae; genus Notolabrus; species Notolabrus celidotus. Next base: position 32,248,917 of record NC_048278.1, read on the forward strand.
TGAAATGTGCTTTATCAATAAAATTGATATTGCTATTGCTATTATGGCAACATGCAAGTTTTCATCTCAGGCTGGTCTTTAGAGCGGGGAAATAATGACAGCTGCTGAGAGCAGCCTGAGGATCTACTGGACCCCAACCACCTCTGACAGATAGTTCACTTCAACGTCCCGCTCACCGAGTCTGGACCATGGACTGTATAAATAATGGACGTAGTATCTGTGACGTCACCCATCTGTCTCTGAAGCGCTGTTTTGAGGCCAATCGTCTGGCGGAAGTCATATTGGAAATGTCGAACTCAACACAAAGTTCTGCTGTTGAGCGATTGTGCATAAAGAGGTGGACTTTGAGCCTTCTAGCAAACAGCTACGGTGTTCCCGCCTGTCAATCAAGTCAACTGTGCCTCTCATTGGAAGACAAGTAATCTTAATATCTTTGAAATTAGCACGTTATGAAAAAATTCACCCCCCGTACAGTGTGTGCCGATCGAGAAATTAGCTATCTAGACTACATTCGTCCTTTGTACCAGGCTGTAAACATGTTTATTTCTGCTGTAAACATCTTTTCTGAATTGGTGTGTTTGTAGTTTCTGGTACTTCTGGAGCCAGCCTCAAGCGGATCCTCGATGAACTGCAGTTTGTAGCACTTCCGCATTGGACTCATATTTTTAGACCAGAGGTTGCCGCTTGGTCTGGACTCTTATTCACAAAACCCTCTGCTCACTACACACTATCCCTTATACAAGCAATCCCAAACATGTTGATGCCAACTCATTTTGTTTGATTGGCTACAATAGATGATGAAAAAATGATGGTGATGAGAATACTGAACTGTGTCTAAAACTCACATTGAGTAAGAAAGAAAGTTGCACAGTGACATTACATTATGTTAGTTCCTATAAAAAAGTGCAAGATCAAGTGTTTCAATTTTACTAACCCACAGGCAGTACAGGGTATGTGAACACACTGGTGCAGTTTAAGTAGCATTTCATGAAATGTAAGAGCTTTCACTTCATAAATCATGTGAGTGTTGAACAGAAAACTGCTAGCAACAACATTGAATCCATCCAGTTGCTATAAAGTATTTTTTGTAGAGTAAGCATATAGTGTAGCATTATACAGCACTTTTCAAGAGCAGAGGTCACAAAGTGCTTCTCAATCCAAGATAGAGCTAGCTGGACTCACCATCATCATTTTTGTAGCATACATCCCAAGGCTGACTAGCTTAGCCAAAAGTTCAGCAGGCAAACTAGCAAATGAGTAATTTATTGACTGTTGCAATGCTAACATTTCCCCTTAAAGAGTGTGTTGAACAGATACACATTAGTACAAACAACAAGTTTATTCCACCCAGCAGTAGTTGTAAATACATTGCTAAGTTGCTAAAGCCCTGAGGCTTAGTTAGCATGGTGAACATTTTGAGTTTAGCATGCCAACAACTTAACTTTGGTCATTTCTGTTCCCATTGTCATTGGCATTGTGACACTTCTCAAACACACAATCAGTTATTTTTAGTGATGTTACGAGACGTGCCGAGGCTTCGAAGCGTGTGTCGAGTAATGGAGGGGGCGTTTCCGTGAAGCACGTATCGAGGCTTGTTTCATTGAGGGGAGGAGCCGAAAATGATGACGTCCGAAGCCTCGTTGCCCGGCTGTACCACGTGACTGCTTCGGCAAGTGGTTTGAAGATTTAGGAGTGAGGAGAGGAGGACAGGTAAGACAGAGCCAGCTAGAAAGAGGGGAATGAGGTGCGGACCTGTTGTGACTCTGGTGCGGTCTTGGCCAAATGGTGAAGTGCACACCCATGAAACATTAGGCCCAGGTTTGAGTCCAACTTGTGGCTTTTTAATTGCATTTTTTTCCTCACTCTCTCCCAGTTTCTACACTGTCCTCTCCTCTATAAATAAAAGATATCAAAGCCCCAAAAAATATAACTTAAAAAAGTAAAAAAAGAGGAGGATTTCCCCTGTGTGGTAAAATTTTGATTTGATAACACAAGCATATAGTTCCACAATCACTTTCACTGTCCTCTGTCTGCTTATGCCAATGCCATTTTCTTAAAGTGACAGAAAAATATAATTACACAACCTGCCATATCATATGATACACACACAGAATACATTCAAAACTATTTTATCATACACATATATGATCATTTATGTACAGAAATTATTTGGTCATAGATTTTTTGTAATTCATAGTCATTCCCATAGCAGACACAAACATTCAATGCATCACACATTATGTGGATTAGATCCAGCTGCCTGTGATTATACACCTGGCCAGTAGATGGTTTCGTGTGCACATGAAGCTTCGAGAAATTAACCCTTTCTCAAACCAATTGGCTCAAGTGGTTCGATGCCTCATGAGGCTTCATCTCACCATCACTAGTTATTTTACTTAGACATTCAAAGAAATTGATTATAGTGACATTTGAAACGTTTGCATGATGCTTTCATTCACATTACCTGCCAGCCAGGTGTCCATGCAGCATACTAGCAAAAAAAATTGGATGTCCAATGGGCTTTATATAGGTGGAATCTGGACTGTACCATGTTAATGGCAGTGCGGGGGAGTCTTATCCAAACATACTGATGAATTATTCTGTTGGGGCAAAGATTATGATTGGACATTGTGTCTTTTAAATGAGTGTCACGTATTTTCCTTTGTTAGATGTGAGCTAATTTTGGTTAATCTCATATTAGAGTTGCTGAGAGAACTTCAGAAGTCCTCTTTTTTGTATAGTATAGTGTTTAAAATACCAAAACAGCCTGAACTTCCTTGTGATAACCTTTCTCATGACATCCTACTCAGACTCTGGATTGGAAAGCTCTCTTGCTCACCTCTTCTGTCAGACAAGCAATGGTGGCCTTCAAGATTAAGAAGCTCCTGAGATGCATGATAAGTATGATCCTCCATTTTTTGTTAATTTTCTACCATCAAAACATATTTCAGTGGAAATTATTTGCACATAACCACTCTTCCTCGTCCTCAAACTGGCGTATTTCGTGCCATGTCTGTTCTGCTGAATCCAGGTCATTAATTCACTGTAAATCTTGAAGTTTTTCAAGGTAAGATCTACTTATTGGAAAGATCTAGGAGTGCAAACACAGAGCTTCTAATTTCAAAATAACACACTCTTGTGCTTGCATCATATGTTGATACTGGCTGTGTGCCATGTGAAATAAAAGTAGCAGTTTTAAAGCAGAACTCTTTCATAAACCCAAACAGAGAATGATTGAGAAACTGAGAATGGCTTATTCTGCAAATTTTCCATCCAAACATCATTTCACCCTTAACTGGAAGCTGGATGTGGAAACATGTTGCACCCTTTTAGTTCCAGAGGAGGATAGAAAATCACTTGTTAATATGGTCAAGACTGTAAATAGAATGCATTTTATAGTCTTTTTGAGCATTTCATTGTGTCCTCAGAGCAGAGTTTATCTTGGAAATGTCACATAATGTTGTAAACTGTCCTATATGATGGGAGGAGTCAAAATGTTGTTGGTTGCAAAGTGTTTCCCCTAAATTTGTATTTTGAAGTCCATTTCTGCTTCATATGACTTGCCTGAGCACTAAATATGATGATTCTCCATCCACTCTGATGTCCGTCTTTATAAAGTGAATTGCCACAATTACATTTTTTTAATGTAATATGCAGTCACAAATATTAAGAAAATACTCATTTAGTCTCTTTCTGTCTTTCTATTTACTTCTCAAAACCGGATATAAGATTATGAAATAGACACTCAGTTTGGTCCTGTAAATGTAAAGTGGTTTTCCACTCTTACAGGATCTAAAGGGGCGAGTAGGAAGGACTATGGCAGCCCATTCATTGTGACACCGGGTAATTAGGGAGCCAGAGAGATTCACAATGATGATGACATGATAATTGTAGGGATAGGCGGGTGATTTGTAGCATTACGGAGTCCTAGAAAGGGAAAGAGTAACTCCGACATGAAACAGCTAAACTGTGCTCTTAACCTAAATTTACTCCAAAATAACAATTAGATTAGATAATTCAAGAAACTGATTTTGAGAAGTTGCTTTTTATAAACTGAGATGAGAGCAAAGTGAAGTCTAGATTAGTGCAGCAAAGTTTTGTTACCTAGTTTTATTTAAAACTAGAGTGTTTACAGCAGCACAGTATGCATTCACAAAACTATGAAACTATTAAGTCCTGCTTCAAGTGTCATACAGTCAGGCACACTCCTATACCTGTTACCTCAGACATCCATGAAGAGCCATCAGCACAGGGCAGTTTGATGAATCTTACAGGGTTCCCACGCGTCCTGGATAACCTGGAAAACCTGGAAATCAGTTGACCAGTTTTCCAGTACTGGAAAACACCTGGAAAATGGGAGAAAAAGTAAAATGTCCTGGAAAATCACATATAGTCCTGGAAAATGATTCCAACATGGCTGCGTTTGACCTGACCCTATTAACAAAACACATCCCCATTCATTGAAAGTTGAGTGCACGCTGTGCTGGAAAAGACAGCGACACTGCGCAACTTTTTTCACATCTTTTCTCCTTCACTTCATAATCATGCATTCACAGAAAATGGGGGTATATTGTTTATGTTTTATGGTACATTTGGCTCAATTACCGTACTCTAGCTCAGTTGTTCTCAAAGTGGGGTCCTGGGACCCCTGGGGGTCTGCGAACCATAGCGTGGGGGTCTGTGAAATAATTTGAATACATTTCTAATAAATTATAAAATTGTGCTGTGTCATTACAAAACAGCATATACACCATTGTTATGATACCATTTGGTGGCTCGAAGGAATATGTGAGTCTTGTTACTGTTAATTTTCTGAAAGCGTTTAAGATCAATTACTTGAAAAGTATAAATGCTGTCATGTTGAGTCCACAAGGAAGGAAATGACCCTCTGTTTTAAAGTATACAAGTGGTTTTTACTTGATTCAAATTGAAGTGTTATCTGTTTATCACTATGGTACAGGTCTGAAGTATTTACATTGATACGTTTTACAATACAAATAGTTCCAAGGGCAACTAAGAGTGCAAAAGGTAGTAAACATGTGCTTTAGTGATGGGAAGTTGGGCTCTTTTCAGAGAGCCGGCTCTTTCGACTCTCAAACGGCTCTTAATTTAGGATCTTTTGTAGCCGTATATTCTACCTTGATTTTGCAAAAAATTATAGTTTGTGTTGAAAACCCTTTACGTACGGTGTTTTATGAGAAGCCTTATAATGCCCAATTGTGTGCATTTCTTCCGTTACAAAATCATTCTCACCCTGATCCTAGGGTTATGATTAGGGTTAGGGTTAGGATTGTGGTTAGGGTTAGGATTAGGATTAGGGTTAGGGTTAGGGTTAGGGTTAGGGTTAGGGTTTTGATTAGGGTTAGGGTTAGGATTAGGTTTAGAGTTAGGATTAGGGTTAGGGTTAGGATTAGGTTTAGAGTTAGGATTAGGGTTAGGGTTAGGATTGTGATTAGGGTTAGGATAAGGGTTTTGATTAGGGTTAGGGTTAGGATTAGGGTTAGGGTTAGGATTAGGATTAGGGTTAGGATTAGGGTTAGGGTTAGGGTTAGGGTTAGGGTTAGGATTAGGGTTAGGGTTAGGATTAGGATTAGGGTTAGGGTTAGGGTTATGATTAGGGTTAGGGTTAGGGTTAGGATTAGGGTTGGGATTAGGGTTAGGGTTAGGGTTAGGATTAGGGTTAGGATTAGGATTAGGGTTAGGGTTAGGGTTATGATTAGGGTTAGGGTTAGGGTTAGGATTAGGGTTAGGATTAGGGTTAGGGTTAGGGTTAGGATTAGGATTAGGGTTAGGATTAGGGTTAAGGTTAGGGTTAGGGTTAGGATTAGGGCTAGGGTTGGGATTAGGGTTAGGGTTAGGATTAGGGTTATGATTAGGGTTAGGGTTAGGGTTAGGGTTATGATTAGGGTTAGGGTTAGGGTTAGGGTTAGGGTTGGGTTAGGATTAGGGTTGGGGTTAGGGTTAGGGTTAGGGTTAGGGTTAGGATTAGGGTTAGGATTAGGGTTAGGGTTGGGATTAGGGTTAGGATTAGGGCTAGGGTTGGGATTAGGGTTAGGATTAGGGCTAGGGTTGGGATTAGGGTTAGGGTTAGGATTAGGATTAGGGTTAGGGTTAGGATTAGGGTTAGGGTTAGGGTTAGGGTTAGGATTAGGGTTAGGGTTAGGGTTAGGATTAGGGTTAGGGTTAGGGTTAGGGTTAAGATTAGGGTTAGGTTTAGAACCAGATCTAAACTTAAGCATACAGAACTAGAACAAAACTCATGCAAACAGAACCAGAATCAAACTCAACCTGAACCAAACCAGAATCAAACTCAACCAGAACCAAACCAGAACCAAACCAGAACCAAACCAGAACCAAACCAGAACCAAACCAGAACTGAACCAGAACCGACCCAGAACTGAACCAGACCCGAACCAGAGACGAACCAGAAACGTACCAGAACTGAACCAGAACCGAACAGAACCGAACAGAACCAGAACCGAACAGAACCAGAACCGAACAGAACCATACCAGAACCGAACCAGAGTTGAACCAGAACCGAACCAGACCCGAACTAGAACCGAACCAGAACCGAACCAGAACTGAACCAGAACCGAACCGGAACCGAACCAGAACCGAACCAGAACCGTACCAGAACCATACCAGAGCCGAACCAGACTTGAACCAGAACCGAACCAGACCCGAACCAGAACCGAACCGGAACCGAATCGGAACCGAACCGAACCAGAACTGAAGCAGAACCGAACCGAACCAGAACCGAATCAGAACCGAACCAGAACCGTACCAGAACCGAACCAGAACCGAACCAGAACCAAACTCAAGCAAACAGAACCAGAACCAACTCAGGTAAACCAAACCAGAACCAAACTCAAGCAAACAGAACTAGAACCAAACTCAAGCAAACAGAACCAGAACCAAACTCAAGCAAACAGAACCAGAACCAAACTCAAGCAAACATTATTAATGTCCTCAGGTTGGTATTGAGAAAAATCAGATGCCTCAGCTCGGATGGGCTGATCCGATTTCTCCTCTCAGTGAGTATTTGCCCGGTCTTTAAGAAGAATCTCTGAAGGAACAGATGAAGCCAGGATACACAGCCTCCCCTCCACCACCCGTATCCTATATCCTCACATATGATTGGCCACATGGCCGCCATGCTGACCAATCAAAACAAAGTTCTGCTGTGAGCAGAGCTGGGGCTGAGCTCTGAGAGAGCTAAGGAGGGAAAGGAAAAAACTGGGAGCCGTCTCTCTCTCTTGATGCGAGCCGGCTCTTCTGATTCACTATAAAGCATCGACTCTCAGAGCTGCAGCTTTTGATCATGACACATCACTAATGTGCTTAATCTTAATCTTACAATTATGAGGGGGCCATGGACAATTTTCTCACCTGTAAGGGGTCCCTGGCTATTCTATTATCAATTTGCCATCATTTTTAAGCATGTAAGAGATGATTTCATGGATAGCCATAGACTACATGTCTTTCAATGTAGACTTCCACTGAGAGGAACATATTAGACTATTTGGGAACTAAATTAGGAACTAAATTTAGACGGTCATACCAGCTTGATCATCAATGAAAATGTCCTGGAAATGTCCTGGAAAATGATCTCTGGAAAAGAGTGGTAACCCTGATCTTATTCCTATACTAAAGCCTTAAAGGAATTGCAGTGTAAAAGTTATCACCCTGAAAACAAAGATCTGTGTTGGTTGTCCAATTCAGTGTCTTTTTATTGGGTTCTTACCAATGACTGTTTTTCCTTGAAGACAGGACACATTGTTCTTCACTCATTGTTATTTAATTAGGAACAGATAAGAGATGCTCTACAGCCAATCTCAGATCCTGCCTTGAAATAATAAAGTTTTGATTCATTAGCACGATTGTGTTTGACTGTGTTTATCTCATTGACCCTTTATTTTTTTTTCTGACCTAAACATCACTTACCATTGCAATGTTCTGCACAGCACCTGAAGCCGCTGCCACGTACTCTATGACTTCATTTTTATAAAGAATAAAAATGGTTCTTTCCATGTACCTGATAAGCTACCGACAGGCTCAAGGAAAACATGAATACAGCCATTTCCTCCTGATTATCTATGAGTCTAAGAGTTCTTTACCCTGCTTCCAACAAAAAATAATCTACTGCTAATATTGTATTCTGCATTATATGAAGTGAAGGCCTGGTGGTGCCGCTGAAAGAAAATTCATCTACTTGTGATCCGTCCAGATATGTGCCTATCAGAGGGAGTGTCTGATCTATTCATCCTTCAGAGTCAGAGAGCTACAGAGGTGCTCTTCATTGCATCTAAAAAACACATGAAAGGCAGAACAATATAAACTAAAGATGTATGATTAAAACACAACCACTGGCCTGTTCCACTTGTAACTATGACTCCACATATCATCATAACTTTGCTCTGGGATGTTCCAGGTCCTCTGTGGTGTGCAGCCTCTGTTTGTGCAGACTGACCACTCTGAGTAAAGGCATGGCTGGAAAATCCCGATCTGAGACCAAGCGTTCTGGACTCTCTCGAAAGCTTCTGTTCCCTTTGACGGTCTGAGGCCGTCCAGGAGGACAAAGAAGGGGAATCATGATGATATCAACTGATGCTGTCATCTACTGTTGACTTTAAGTATTGCAACAAAAAGTTACTCTTTGTTAAAAAGTGAGAGATGAATCATTGAAAGTAAAGAAATATGCAAAATGATGTTATTTATTCTTGTTTGACACGTTTATGTCCACACATTCACAAATGATATCAACTACAACCAAAGTCAGACTGACATTTTCAAATGTTACCCCACTTTTTTTGTTTTCTTTATATATTAGTATTAAATATCCTCCTGATGCACTTCATATAACTGGATTTTTAGAGTCTGTTGTGGTCTTTCAACCTGGTTTTGCGGTAACAGCATGAAAACTGAGATGATGGTCTAACATGTGGTCTGTTAAGAAGAGAGGGAAAGCACATACAAAGCTCACCAACACTTTAACGTCACAGTGAAGAGAAGTTTAAGTGTCAGGGGAATAAAATAACCAGCAGACATCAGTGCTTGGTCATCCTCTCTTCCAGTTATGTTTCTTTATTTGACCTGTTTATTGTCTGACATTAAATTAAAGTTAAACTGTCTGTAGAGCTCACTGTGGCTCGATGATCATTGCACTTTACTCCACAATAGTCCTCTGTAGTACCCTTCTTGATCCTCTTCCAGCGGTTCTTGAGTTTCTCGGCTCAGCACCTGTCCGCGGTGATGGCCCGGTGTGTGTGTGCGTGTGTGTGTGTGCGTGTGTGTGTGTGCGTGTGTGTGTGTGTGTGTGTGTGTGTGTGTGTGTGTGCGTGCGTGGGTGAACTTGGCGTCTGCGTGGTTTGTTTGCCAACAGCAGCTTCAACAATGTGTGACTGTGTCAACACTGCTACCACTCTGCCTCGCTCGTCCTCGTCCTCCTCGCTCAATCCTCAAAGCGGGAGGAGACAGCATGGAGGCCAGTCAGCAGATTTCTTTCTCCTGCTTCACCGTGTTTACTGAGGGTTTCCACCTGGAGAGAGAAGAAAGAAAATCAACGGTCTGACAAAGGACTGAGGAATTTTCTTAAGGCTAGACAGGACGGGATTTGAGAAGTACTTAAGTCAAGAGTCCAAAGCTAGTGCATACATTTGGGAAAAAAGGCTGTTTTCCAGATCCAAAAGTCACATCACTTAAACTGCTTGGACTAGGTTTTCTCCCTTAAAGACTTTTCCCTCAGTGTAAAATAGCAGAACCTGAGGATGATATAACACTTCATCCTTTCATGCATGCATCTCAAAACCGACTAACAGGCTTCCTGTTCAATGCAGAATCAATTTCAAGATCCTTCTAACCACATAAAAAGCTCTGCATGGTCTCGCCCCCAGTTACATTTCCAAACTCCTCGTCCACTCAGATCATTAAATCTCGGCCTTCTATCCATCCCCCGGCTCTAACTTTAAAACAAAAAGGTGACCGTGCTTTTTCAATCTACGCCCCCTCCCTCTGGAATTTGCTCCGTCTGCAAAGTCTGTTGACAGCTTTCAGGAACTACTCAAAACATATTTGTGTACACAGGCCTTCAAAGAAACTCCTGTCTAATTTCTAAGGTTGTCTGTCTAGTGCTTTGTTTGTCTGATTATTTCTGCACATGTATTTTGTTTCTATTTTTTATTTTTGTTGTGCCTGTGAAGCACTTTGTAACCAAGAGTTTTACTTACTTACTTACTTACTAATTTAAGTAACTTGATCTAAAATAATCTAATCTACCTTAAAAAAAACCTCAGCATGTTAAATCTTTGTAAAACTAAAAAGGTAGAGCTGCAACTGCTGATTAATTTATTGATCAAAAGAAAATTTAGGCCACATTTTTTGATCATGGATTCATTGTTTCAGTCATTTTTCAAGCAGAAAGTTACACCAATTGCAGCTTAAAGATTCTTAAATGTAAAAATGCTCTACTCGTCTTTGTAAATAATGACAGTATGAATGAACATTGAGTCTTCTGGTTTGTTTAGACTGTTATCTTAAGACACCTCTTTGGCCACTCAGTAAACTGGGATTATTTTAATTACATTTTTGACATTTTATAGACTAAAAGATGAATCTATTAATTATGACAGTTCATGCCTATTTAATTAAATGTAAGAGTTAGTTACAGCCCTACTGATGAAAAAAAGTCATTATGAGGAGGTAACAGTATAAAGATCATAACCTCTAAAAGGTCCTTAACATCAGTAATCAGGAGCAGTGAGGATTCAGTCAGTATGTGTTATTGTAAAATGTCCTTTAAAAATGAACTGGAGGTGTAACTGCAGAGATGGTAGTGAACCTGCCATCAGTACAACATTGCTACACACACTGTTCGTGTTTCTGTTCTGCGGCTGTTTGCAGCCCCCACCTGTTGAACATGTCAGCTAAACAGCTTCTTCAGTTTGGAGAAGAAGCCTTCTTCTTCTTCTTGCTGCTGCTGTTTCTGTGTGTCCTGTCCCTCCTCTGAGCTGCTCGCCTTTGCACCAGAACCTGAAGTGCTGCTGCCCCCTGCTGGATACAAGCACACTCTACATGAGCTTCTATTGACATTAAACAGGGACTGACTGACTATCTTGTTTTCTGTCTGCACACTAGTGAGGAGTGATGCTTGGACCGAGTGGTGCAGTTGAACTCTAACCTTTACTTGCAGAAGGAGTGACGCCGTTGACCGACCCCTGAACGTCCGTCTCCTCTTCAGCGTAACTGAGCAGCAGAGAGCGCTGCTTACGAGTCAGCTTCCTGCAGGAGAGAGACCACAGACACAGTTTATTGATGCAGACTGAGACATCAACATCAGAGCTTGAGCAGAGAGAGAGGGCCTTCTGGCATGAAAGGAGAAGTATCCATTTTTAAAAGTTACAAATGTATCATTAGAATAAGAATATATATTCAAATTATGGTTATAGAGATTTTAAAGTTAAGAAAATAAAAGCACAAATCAGACGGTGACCATACTTTTCATTACACCATTAAGACATTTCTATGAGCATGTATTTAGATGACACTTTCAATCTACAATGAATAAATCATTGTGTTAATTGTTGATGCCATGAGTGGTTTATTTTCATGATTTGCAAAACACTGTCATCTAAATTTCATACAGCCTGGCTGAATAAGTGTTCTCATCAATATATTTCACAGTGTTTCTGTGCTCTTCTTACTTTGGTACTTTGATTTTGATGTGAACATAGTGATCTCCATAGCTGTAGCTGTTCATCCTACGAATGCCTTTCCCATGAAGCCGGATCACTTGATCCGCCTGGCAACTCGGAGGAATCTGGAAACACAAATCATTTGTACATTAAACCTTTAAATAAATAAATTAATCTCAAGGACTCCAGAAAGTACAGTTGTGAGTTAAATGGAATGATTAAACACTACCAAATAAGTACTTTTCTCCAAAAATAGAACATTCTTAAGAGAAAAAAAGGCCTTCAAATAGATTAACAGTGTCAGCTTTAAGGCGTTTTTGGACCGGAGGAACTTTACCCCTGAACTACGTGCGTTTCAACTGGAGGCACCAGGGTCTAAATTTAGTTCAGGGGTAGTTAATCTCCCCCGTGAAAAGCCCCTGCTTTGGGGGGTAGTACTTTTCAAAGGTCCCGGGACTTTCGGGGGGCAGGGCCTGCAATGCTGAACGTGTCTGATTGGTAGATTACCTGCTGTGTTTTTATTCCGCCCGCCGTCCACAATAACATCACACACATCTGTGATTCACTTGATTTCTCTTTCTTTCATTAGTTTTTATTTGTTCTATCTTTTTTGTATGTGGTTGTACTTTTCAAAAGAAGAAGCTGTGATTCTCTTGATTTAGCAGCTTGTAACAGTAGTCTTCTCTCAGCCCAGCACGAATGCATCTCTCCCGGTGTTACCATTTTAAAAGTGACCCTGTAAACTGGAGACCTTCAGCTGAACGTGTCAGTGTTTGTGGAGTTTACACAGCTGTTGAAACACAGATGGAGTTCCTGGGAATGCGAACTAGTTTAGTTTTTTATTAAAATTTCAAAATATCCTCATCAGATATTTAATGATCGTCTAAAGACGTTTGCGAGGGATGCATCCGGCTGAAAGTCGACAGTTAACAGGGTCGCAGTTTAAACCAAAACACCGGCAATCACTGCCACAGCTTTTTGAGTTAAAAACGATTTAAAAGCCGTTAACTGAACCCACATTTATCTTTTTAATTTGACTCCAAATGAAGAAGAACTAGCTGGCTGTGTATCCTGAGCAGCAAAAGAAGCCCTCCTTCTTTACTCACCACCATACTGATGGTTTCATAGAGGCCCTGTCCCGTGGCTGTTCCCCCCAGGATGGCTTGAGCTATGGAGATCATCACATCTGAGTGGATGTCCACTCCGTTGCGCCTGAACACTGGACTTCTCTGCACCTGTGTGGAGACACATTAAATAAAGAGCATTAACTCTAAAAACTCCATCACAGCATTAAAAAACGAATAGACGTCATTATTTCTGCAAACTCACCCTGAATGTGATGAGGATTTCTTTCTTTCCTACAGACATGCGCACCGTCTGACCGTTCTCCACTCCTGTAGGACAACATGAGTGTTTTCACTTGTGAGTCGTTCTTTTTTATATCAAGGTGTGATTATGTCTTAATGTTTATCTGTCACTATTAGACACGATGGGGGAAACCTACCAGCAGGCACAGGTACAGAGACAGTCTGCCTCTTCTTCATCTGACCTGAACCCCGGCATAGCCCACAGGGTGTGGTTATGATTGACCCTTTCCCCCCGCAGCGTCTGCAGGTGGTGCGCATCATGAAAGGACCCGTATTGACCGACTCCTGTAGGGGACGACACAGAGAGGACTTCATCACAGCTTCAGGTTCACAGCACAGAGACTTTAAACAACTGTGGTCACACTTAGAGCTTGATGCGATCGCTTGATGCTGTCGCCTGAAGGTCTACAACTCACCATGCCAGTGCCGTTACAATATTGACACTGAGACACCTTAGTGCCCGGCTCGCTGCCCTTTCCGTCACACCTGGGGCAGCTGTCATCAATGTTTATATTCAGATCCTTACTGGCACCCTTAGCTGCCTCTGAAAAGGTCAGCTCCATCACAAACTGTGGAAGAAGAAGAACTTGAATTTAGATTAATAGATATTGAATTTTAAAATATTGATGCCCACATGACTTGAATTCTGACCTCAGGTCTTTGCTCGAACATGTTGTTGATGTCTCCAAAGCCCATTCCTCCAGAAAACTCTCCAAAGATCTTCCTGAAGAGCTCCTCGGGGTCTACGTTGGCCCCCCCTGCCCTGTAGTAGTGCTGCTGCTGGCTCTGCCCAGCCCGGTTCGGGTTGAAGCCGGCCGCTCCGTATGTGTCATACTGTTTCCTCTTCACCTCATCACTCAGAATCTTCAAACACAATCACACACATGAAAAATAAAACAATGCAGATAAGTTTGAGGATCTCTGTCTTCACTTGAATAGGGCTGCTTTTTTAAATACTGATGCATGCTTCTTTTAAGTAGATAGTGAACTGAATCATCTTGTAACAGGTACGTCGTTGTTGTTTTTTTACCTCATAGGCTTCAGCCAGCTTGGCAAACTTCTCTTTGGCCTCCGGGTCATCTGGGTTTGTGTCTGGGTGGTACTTCTTCGCCAACTATAGAGACGAGAGGTAGAAGACACAATAAGCACAAAAGGAGAAAAAAATATATTATATAACAGATATTATAACAGATATAAAGCAGATATTTCCACAACAGTTAAACAAAGTAGCGTGTCTCTGACCTGGTAGTACGACTTCTTGATGTCTTTCTGTGTCGCAGTACGGGAGACACCCAAGACTTGATAAAAGTCATCTTTGTTTGCCCGATGGCTGCTGGTATGAAAAGAGTAGCTGGTTGTGCCACAGGGACATCTTGTACCTGTAGAGAAAGGACCCAAAGAGGAGTATCTTACCCAGTGCACTGCTTTTCAAATGGTGATAAGATATCTTCAATATTCACTGATGAGGAGCCTGTTTATGCAAAGCCTTTATAAAGAAGTCTTGATAATAATCATGGCAGTAAATCATCTACAAAGTCAAATATTATTGCATTCAAGCCTCAATGTGTTATTAAAATATGTAATTTTTTTTATCATTTACTTCTTTATTTGACAAATGCATGAAACATGGCTTCATGAAGTCTATAAAGTGTCTTCACACAGGTGTCTAACCATGGCTAATTTACAACGCATGTCCCTTATTAAGCTTCCAAGCACAAAATAGGATCAGTGCAGTGTGTATAATAATTATGTTTAGGTCCTTGTCTGTATGATTTTTGCATAAGTGTAAGTGTAGAACAGCCTCCCCTACTAGGGATGGGCAATGATTTTCAAATATCCATTCGCTTTGTAAAAATCTACAAGTTACTTTGATTATTTTCTCATTTCAAAAGTACAACTTTTAAGCATTTTTACCAGTTCCTGGTTGTAATACATCAGATATATTGATCATGATATGTAACCAGTTCCTGCAAGGCACTTATAAAATACCAAGCTGGAGCAATGAGCTTAATTTAGGAAGCATTGCATCTATTATATTAAATGGTTATTATATAGCCTGCAAAGTGCAGCCATTCAAGAAAATGAATAATGCATGTCATTGCACAGAAGTACTTTTTGTAGCCTTTGTTGAATGTGGTTGTCAAATCATGCAGCTCGACAGGACACTTCTTATACAAAGTTTGATCCAAAAAGCAACTAAGCTTAGTAGAAGTTCTATTCATGTTTCCTCTCTCATTCAAAGCCCAACATTTTAAAGCAACTAGTAGATATAGCTAGATATGTAAGCCTCAAAGCTTTCTATATTCTTTATTTCAGACTCAAAGGTCCATATTATCATAAAAGGTATAAAATTTTAAATTTGAGACATGTGTTCCAGTGTTTCCAGAAACAAGACAAACACTGTGTGTCACTTAATGTGGGCTGAGTGAGCTCCCTTTAAATGTCATGATCTAAATCTGCGAGGGGGCACATACTTTTAAACATAACATTTCTCAGCACAGCATGAAATGTAGGGACATCATTAGAGACAAACAAAAATCTTGCACAAGTCCATCTTGGTACTTTGCATCATAATAATATGCAACCTGGAGCTTTCTCATTTTAGCCCTACTGTAACTGCACCACAACTGAGCACTATATTTATTTCTAGTTTCTAGTTTTCATACATACAGCTACATGTTTGTGGTGAACATGGTGTGTATATTGTCCCTGCAGTGACACCATGATGAGGGAGAGGTAAAGGATGCAGACACAGAGGAGGTGTGTCAGTGAGGTTAGTGTTGGCTCATGATGTAACCTTATTTAAAACTTGAACACAGGACAGTTACATCACACACAGACACAGAGAGATCACATGGTGGCCTTTAACTGAGTGTGTGCTCTCACTGTAAACAACACAAAGCCAGGAGACCTTGGTGTTAGACACACAGACTGCTGGCTTTACTAAAAGTTAAAGAACACTTCTGAAAGGAAACTTTTAAAGTATTATGCTAACTGTTAGCTTCCTCACCTGTCAGCCCTCTCAATGTCACGACATGCCCGTGTGTCCAGGAGCTAAAGCTAGCTGCTGTCCCTCCCCGGTGAGTCTGTGATATCGTCTCTGCACAGACTCCTGCATGTCTGCTGGGGACTCTCAAGAATCGACCGCTGCGGTGTGCAGAAGAAGCTGTTAGCAGGCGTGCAGTGAGCCGGGCAGCGGAGGACGCCATTGTTAGCGTCACTACCGGTGTCAGGGGGGTCGGCGGGGGTCTGCGCATGTGCAGAAGTGGCTGGGAATAATAATCTGTAATGATGATAATAATCTTTATTTGGATAGCACTTTTTTCAAATGGTTTAATATTACAAGAAACCAAAAGACAATAAAAGAGAAATGTGAGGAAGACGATGATTTAAAGTTTAAGAAAAAAAAACTGCAGGGAGGTGACAGCACAAATAAATGACAGGTAGATAAAAAGGTTAAGACTGACAATAAACAAAAGATAAAACAATGTTGGAAGACTAAAAACAATAATAGATGAAATATTAAAACAATTAAAATATCAGAAATATAAAATATAAAATGATAAAATCCTGCCAGTGATACTGCTTGAAAAATAACAAAGAAATCTGGATTAAAACACGTTCAGGTGACCTGTCCTGTAAAAGCACATCCATAAAATATGCTTTTAAAAGAGATTTAAAAGAGGATAAAGAAGGGGGCAATCTGATCTCCACAGGGATGTTGATCCAGAGGAGCTCTGATCAGAATCAGAATCAGAATCAGAAATACTTTATTTATCCCGGGGGGGACTTCAGTTATTATAGTATGCTTTTATAAACAGTATGTAAGAAAGTCAAAATATTGAATAGAAAGAAGGAATACAAAATGATGTAAATTTGAATAAAATAAAGTAAAATAAAATGATAATAAAGTATATGCAGAATATTTAGAATGATCTATGTACAAAAGCGCTGGGAATGAAGGTGATGTATACAATAGAGAAGGCCCGGTCACCTTTAGTCCTCAGCCTCGACTGTGGGCCAGTGCAGAGCCTTGGCTGAGAAAACTTAGGGTACATATGGGGTGAGGAGATCAGAAATGCACTGGGGTGCAAGTCCAGAGCATGCTTTAAAAGTCAACAGTATAATCTTAAAATCAATTCTAAAATCTATCAGGGGCCAATGAAGGGAAGCTAAAACAGGAGTGATGTGATCTCTCTTTTGGGTTCTTGTGAGGAGTCGAATAGACACACTTTAGGGTAGATACTTATACTTTACATTAGTATCCCTGTGGTATAGTTCTTTAAAAATTTAACATACAATAGTATCCATTTCACATCAACGTATCTGTAAATTGGTTGTTCTTTAAAATGTGAATTAAACACATCTGGCTTAGTGTAGTTTTTAGTTTTGAGTGATTGGTCTGCCACAACAGAATATCCTTAAGAAGCAGTGGTGGGGGTTTGGCAAAATGTTCATGTGCAAAATTATCAGGACAAGAGTTCAGTTATATATTCCTTTTATCGTTTTAAACACCGTCTGTTTTTTATTTTTCATGAAGTGGAAACTTGTGAACCTTTTTGCTTCTCTCTGTTTCATGGCAATCAGCTGTATTTCAACATCCTTTATTTCCCTTTATTTTCAATGAAATGTTTATTATGATAAGGCTGACATTTTATTTGAGTTAAAAGTAAACACTCCAGTGTGCAGAAAGAGCTTTTTTAACTCTTTAAGGTCTTTGACAATTCCCGATCCAGCCAGTAGGTGGCGATATAAAGCTGTAAATGAAAGACACTGCAGGTTTACTCGACCAGTTAACTTGATTAAGTTTAAGTTAAGAATCTGACTTGTATTTTGTAAGAGCTGTGAATAATGAACATTGTTGATTATAAAAGGTGATAAAATCAAATATAACAACATATCCTAGAGATCTTATGGTGCTCTGACTCAGCTGCAGACTCTAAGCAGACTTAAGTGTTATGGGTGTCCCAGGGTTAAGGTTCAAAGGTCACTGAGAGGGTGTTGGAGCAAGAACAATGTTTCTTTGCATTAGTCAGGTGTCAAGACATGAGTCAGACTTGCTTCAGTTTAGCTTAACACTTGGAAATTTCTGTATGAAGTGGCAGAATAACATTTTCTTGGTCACACTGGAATTTAGTCATTCAGGCTTTACAGAAGGTTGCAAGAAATGTATATAGATGTTATGAAATAAAGCAATTTAACTGAAAAATGCACAGTGTTAGTAAAAAAAGTTAGTTTTAAAGTTAGTTAGTTATATGAATGCCTGATAATTCCTGAAATATTTTCTTACGAGCACAAAGCAAAGATGCTTTGTCCATTGACGTCACACAAATATGTGTTTAGCTAACTTCCAAACTCCAAACTGTCTCTGGTTATGTCAGGGTTTTTTTATGAAGCAAACATGCTGAATGGATGTCAGTGTGTGTGACCTGATGAAAGGGAAGCTCTTGCTCCCTTTCTGATTCCCCTCCTTCCTCCCTGCCATCCCTCGCTCATTCCCCGCCGTCACCAAGGCGACCTGCAAAACAGCATCCCAGCTGCGTGCGTCTGAGAGGAATGCAGTCCCAGAGGAGGCTGACATTTGCCACACAGTAATGTAAATATAACTGCAAGCAGTGGCTCGTACAGCACTAACAACATCTTACACTCATCACTAAGAAAACTCAGATATAGAGTGAGGTCTGCGTGTGAATGTTTGCAGGCAAAATATTAAACAAAAGGTTTACATCACACGTTTTGGATGTTTCACTCAATATATGTGACTCCTTCTTCTTCTCCGGTCTTTCTTTGCTCTTTAATCCCTCAGGCCGTGGAGATGGAGGGTCTGAGGTCAAGTCATCACATCAGTGGGAGGTGGGGCGAGGGTGTCAATCTTAACTCAACTACTTATGCTCCTTTACCCTCCACCTCTAGACACACACTTACACACACAACCCCCCTTAGACGTAACACCAAGCTGTTTTAACATTAGGGGTTCAGCGTATGGCTGCACAATATATTTCAATTACAGCAATTTCACTGAAATGGAATGCCAGTCTTATGCAATAGAAATATTGCATAAGACTGGCTTGATTGCAATAAATGAGAAATGTATTTAATGCAACCAATCAATGCTGTCGTGGCAACTTTTAGCAAAAACCTTCTTAGCCACTTCTGCAGGACGTGACATTTCTGACTGGTGCGTTGTAAAGCAGGTTTACTTAAAAATGAAATGTATGCCGTATGAAATTAAACAAACTGAGAATTTATTAAAAATATTGACAAACCAAAATCACTTCTCTAGTCGCTAACAACTTCTATTTCCATAAAAGCGGCAAAACTATTTAAAAAAAACAAAAACAAAGCTACGGTTAGAAAATATGCTGCTCCTTGTCCTGCTCAGATAAAAGCACACATTGCAGCGCACATGCTCAGTTGCTCCCATTTGACAAGCACCAATTACCTGCAGCATGACAATTAAAGGCACATACATTCAAATTACTCTATGGCTCTGACAAATGCTTTCTCATTCAGCATGTGCAGATGTATCTGTTGGGTAGAGGCCTGTGTATAATGGTTCTGTTAACACAATTACTGGTCAAAACATAATAGCAGCAGCAGAAAGACATAGAAACTATGAGTTATAGCTGCAATGCACCTTTGATACTTCTTTTATTATCCCACTTTTTATAGTTACTGCAGTATTGTTCAATGTATACATGGCTTGTTCTGAAAGCCCGTCGACTTTACACTGAACTGGGTAGGTCAGCAGTCTCCATTGATGCCCCTATCTCATGGAATACCCTCCAACAGTCTTTGAAGATGATATCTATTCCGTCTTCTGCAGAGTTCAAGACGTTGATCTCTTACCACTGTGTCTCAAATTGTTTCTGTTTTAATCTATCTACTGTTTTGTGAATAATTATGTGTGTTTGTTTCAGTGTTTCTGATGTGCCTGTGATGTTGATGGCATTGGAAATGAGGGAAACCTAAATGTCTTTTCGAGAATAAATAAAGGTTTTGAATTGAATACAACATTTCCTCATACCACAGTGCAACACAGCAGTGTTCATTAACAGGCACTGTACTGTCAGATATTTCTGCACTCCTATAGTGGAAATGAACAAACTTCTCTCTCTTTCTCATCATCCTTGTGTTAATCTTCTATCTGACCCTTAAAATACAACCGATATGCAAAAAAACTTCTAAAAACTAACACTGTACGCTACATTTTTTAAGTCAAACATTTGACTTTGTACATTTTAAAAATGGTTCATGCATTGCCATTTGTCTGCTTGCTTGAGTTGTATGTTTTGTCTCTTGTGTTGTTAAGACACCCTGACCCCTAAATTTGCTCTACTCTAGTAAAGTAAAACACTTCAGGAGAGGAATGCTAATGTTCCTGTAGTCCTCCATCACTTACACTCCTGGTCCTTCTGACTTAAAGAGGTGGGATTTATCTAATTGTCCCCCGGTGACACTCTATCATCAGCCTCACTGACATTTTCCTGACATGAATAAACATCAGAGATGCAGAAAGGAAAACTACATGAAGATTTTTTTTGTTTGTTGCCAGCTTTTCACAATAAAATAATGATCTCAGAGCCAGAGGAGGCCAAACGTCTCACATTCATGTTTCAGAAACACACAGCTGCTGAAACCAGAGCGTCTATCAACAGCCGAGAGAGCGAGCAGAAGTCAAACTGTGTCCAGGATGACACTCCACACTCCTCTCTGTTATGGAGATGTAGCAGCTGTTATGGTTACAGACCATGCTTCTGAATTACTGAATGGTCTCACAGTATCTCTGTCTTTCTGTGTGTGTGTGTGTGCATTCCCTTGAAGACAATCTGCAGTGTCTACATGAGAACATCAGATGATAAATATGAGCTCTTCTGCAGAGAGAGAGGGCAAACTATTCAAGAGAACTGGTGCGAGGTATTCCTGTGAATAGAAACATCTTGTTGCATCTTTTGACTTTAAAAAAAATAAGTCAGTGCAAAGTTTTGTGTGTTTTCTTCAATTCTCCATTGAAATTCCTCTCATTTATTTCTGTGCATGTGTCCTTTAATATGAACTATTGTCTTGTGTTGCATTCAGTAATTTCTTCTGTCACTGTGCGCTTTTCTTCATTCTCCACTGCAATTTTCAATTTTCCTCAGGTCTTAAGTATTATGTAAACCTGAGGCAGATGATTTTCTGAGCAGAGGGGAGCAGCGCAACAAGCTGGAAACACAGCATTGATAAATTATTGCCTCCTTAAAGGTGACATATCATACAAAATTGACTTTTTAATGGTTCTTTACCTGAAATATGTGTCCCTGGCATGTCTACAAACCCCCCGAGAATGAAAAAAATCTTTTCTGCCCCTGTTTTGATTTCTACACCTTTCTGTCAATGTGTGTGAAACGAGCCGTTTCAGACTTCCGTGTTTTTGTTACGTAACAACAATATCCGGTCTGTCACGGAGTCAGAGCTCGGAGCTTGTTCAGCCCATAGACTGTATGAAATAATACTGAATCCCTCCCCCGTTTTTCATTACCTGCACAAATGTGTGCTAACAAGGAGCTTAGGAGGGAGGCATGCTAGTTGTAGGCTGTCTTAATAAACACAAAGGTCGGTTTTACTCCCCACGTCTGCAGATTTGAAGATATAGTGGATGATTTTTATTTGTCATGGATAAGTGCTAGCGCTAGTTAGCATAGCCACATAGCTATATGTTCATAGCTGTAGCTGTAGCTGTAGCTGTAGCTGTAGCTGTAGCTGTAGCTGTAGCTGTAGCTGTGTACCAAGACACACGTCGACATACTGACAAATAAAACAACAAGAAACACTAAATCTGTGACCAATCCTTCATAAAAGGTCCTGCTGCCTTTCTGGCAGAGGTCGGTTTTACTCCCCACGTCTGCAGATTTGAAGATCTAGTGGATGATTTTTATTTATCATGGATAAGTGCTAGCGCTAGTTAGCATAGCCACATAGCTACATGTTCGTAGCTGTGTACCAAGACACACGTCTACATACTGATAAATAAAACAACAAGAAACACTAAATCTATGACCAATCGTTCAGAAAGGTCCTGCTACAGGCGCCTCTCCGTCAGGATCAGATTCAGAGGGTTGAAGTAATGCGATCTCTGGGCAGCCGTGTATATTCAGCCAACATGTAAACATTAGATCAACGTGCTGGAGAGCCGAGGCACATCCACTTCCGGAGGGGGCGTGGTCAGAGGGAAAACAGAGTGTTCTGATGAGGAATGAAGAAGAGGACTTTTCAGGCATGCCAAAATCTGATTTCAAAGGGTTTTTTTGAGCATAAACTTTAAAGACATGTTTTGGGGACCTCTTAGACCAATCTATATTGATGAAAAAAGCGTGATATGTCCCCTTTAAAAGTCCATGGAGTAAGATTTGTGAGGTTGTAATGATGGAAATCAAATAGGAATTCAATAAAAACCCTACTGACCTGAATGTAGGACAGGGTTTCTCTACCTTCACGTACAGCTGAAAAAGTGGGGTTGTCTTATAGTCTGGGTCTAGACCTTTAAATGCAAATATTTATTCACAGCAGTGGAAGTCGCATCATGAATGAAGCCAGCTGTCACTCACAACTACAGCGCCAAGGGGATGAGAGATGGAGCGACACAGGGATTGTCTAGAGCAAAGTGACTCTGAAGGAGGCAAAGTTAACAGATGACCGAGGTGGAGCAATGATGCATATTTTAAGATAATGGTTATCAATGCAGATGAGAGAATCTCAGATTCGCAGAGACAATCTTACCCCGGTCCTCAAAGTGGCTGCGACCAAGAGACTTCCAGGAGAACTAAGAAACAGGTCGAATGCCCAACACCTGAGCCGCCATCCAGCTGGAAGCCTTGGAAATCACCTTAGAGGCTACACATGATTGTTCTTTAATGAAGACGGATGGCCTATGACCAATAAACTACAACTTATTTACTATTTCTACAGTATTGAAGGTAAACACCACAATGATAAGTGCTTTATTTACACACATGATTACATTTCAGTTTAGTTTAAAGGTAACACTTGAGTGTGAAAGATATTGAAACATAATTTCACCCGCTGTTGTTCAGTGGTGTGTGAATGTGTACGAATGCCATTAGCTAATACCAATGGTCCCTTACTATAGCAGCCATCAGTGATTGAATGTGGTAGGAATGGGTGAATTTGTAAAAGCCCTTTGAGTCATCAGAAAGACTAGAAATGCGCAAAGTCCATTTACCATTTGTTACCACAAATGGAGCTTTCAGTTTGAGTACCCAAAAGGCTGCATGGAACGGACAAACCAAACAGTGCATTTTGTATACAAGTAGTTGAATTTAATTTATGGAACATGTTAGCAAACTGTTGGCTCATTGGCTTTATTTTTATTTTTCTGTAAAGTGACTTTGAGTGCCATGAAAAGGGCTACACAAATCCGATCAATTATTATAACTATTATTATTTAGTCATTTCAAGCAGACATGCAACATTAGCATAAATCCGGGGTAATCTGCCATCTTGGCAAGTAAAAATCCAATATTCATTCTTCTTTTACTTCCATTTAGGTCCCAATCAACCACAACTTTCTTCCCTTCATGGTGTGAAGATAGCGCCATGTGAATTTCTTGGAAGTCTCCACTGAAAACACATCTTGCTGCTTCTTGAAACAAGGCTAATTAAAGCAGACAGACTTCATAAAAACAGCCAAGTTTCCAGAAAGTAACACAGTTGGGTTTGAGTGTAAACAAGATAGATTACAAGTTTATTTTCTTACAACTTGTTTAAATGGATTCTTTCCATCTGTCTCATTATGTACCAATGCCTGCTGTTATTGTATGTGAAGTATTTGATGAGATATGGTATCCTAACAACTGCATGTAGGTGGTCTCCTCCTCTGTTAGATAACTTGTTGCTAATATGTGTCCAGTCTCCAGTGGGAGTACTTGGATTACACGGCCCTGTTCCAGCCTCTCTATCTTTCCCTTAATCACATCATTTTCATCGGGCTGCCTAAGCCAAGCATAAAATGCCAATCAAGCAGCGATGACCTCATGTGATGAATCAGAACATCACATTTCAGGAAACCAAGCGTGTGAAAGCAAACACTGTGAAAAATTGGAGCTTATATTCATGGCCCGGGGTTGGTGTTTGTCCTCTGTCGGTATGGTTGCTATGAATCATGGAGCTGTACCAACTGAAGCTGGAACAACAGCAAATAATGGCGATGTTAGCCGTGACATGGCAAGGGGGTTTGTGATGGCTGCCGTCCCTGCTTTCCACTCAGACTCTGAGGCCTTGAGGTTGCTGGACAGAGACTGGGTCAGTTTGGACTTCACTGCTGAGGCCTTGAGATAATTTAATAATTACAGAGTCCGGTCTATTGACAATAAAATCACTGTAAACTCAAGACGCAGAATTACAGGTTTTATGACGGGATGTAATTGAGAGCGTTTACACTTTGAACTGGAAGCCAAGCAGACGTAGGTTCTGGGTTAGAGGCATGTTTAAAAACTTACACCAGTGGTTTAAATCTCAAAACAAGGAGTACCTTTCTTGTGGGCAGGTTAGTTGTCATATTGTGCAACCAAACATTAATTTAGTGATGAATCCAAAAGATACAAACATATCTGTCAGGTTGAGCAAGTCAGTGAGTTTTTGAAAAGAGTCAGAGATTTCACTCTGTAAAAACATCTACATGGAGAGGCTGATAAAGGATCCTGACCACACTGTCAGACAGGAATAACAATCACTAACAACCTGAGTGTTGCTCAAAGTAACAATCCTGAAATGTCAGTTTTGTCCTCTTTGGCACCACCTGTGGCGAAACACAGTACTGCAGGTAAACAACTCCCCTGAACATGGATTGTGTAGTGTTGATCTTGAATGAGCTCTTGCTTCAGAAGTTGAATCATCTTGTCATCAATCTGTTCATTCAAACTTTATAAGAAGATGGACAGCACAACCACTTCCAAAAAGTGAAGACAAAGCTTTACTGAAGTTCAAGAACAGCCCTAGTACAGGGCAGCGGTGGCTACGACCGAGCACAGGAAGAGACCGGAAATCTCAAGCTCAAGTAGACCCCCAAATTAAGAGGATGTGTTTGTCAGGTGGTTATGAGAAAGAGACATCAGGTGTGAAATCCGTTCAGTTCAAGATGCCAGTCTGAACTCGCTCACAGGTGTCACTCCATAATCTAAAATCTTGGTAAATGGTAAAGAGACTTACTTATATTGCGCTTTTCTAGTCTTTCTGACCTCTAAATGCGCTCACACTACTCGTGACATTCACCCATTCAGACCGTATTCACTCACCTCTGAACAACAGCAGGAGCAATTTAGGGTTCAGTGTCTTGCCCAAGGACACTTCGGCATGTGACAGCAGGAGCTGGACTGAACCTCCAGCCTTCCGATTGATAGATACCGACTCTACCCACTGAGCAATAGCTGCCCTATTTCTTTCAGATTGTTGCATTAAAGCTCTTATGAGGAACTAAAGGCTTGTGTCACCCTGAGTTTAAAGCAGAACCTCTCATCTATCTACTGATCTTGTCAGGAAATGATTAGTCTTCTCACTTATGGTATTGTTTGCTTCTTTATGGTCATAAAGAGGCAGAGATGTCACTTTCAGTTTGTGTCACAACCACATAAAAACTCTCACAGGAGCTTTGAGTGAAACTTAAACTTCAGGATGTCTTGCAAGTGTAAGAATGATACAAGTTCGTGGGCATTCAAAGGGGCTGACATCCTACAGCAAACAAAAAATGTTTAAAAAGTCATGTTCATGTTGTGACTTATGCAATTGCTTCTGGTGCTGCTGTTGCAAATGCAGCTTAGGAAATTTCATAATGCACAACTCTTCTTCAAACATTTTAAGCTATCTTAAGATTCACAAGGCATGCATCGTGCTGAAGGTCTACTTGATCTTTAATGATGCTCAGTTATTTTGTGTATTTCCTTGAAGTAAGACATTGTGATATTTTCAGATAAACATATCGTCATATCGTCAGTGTATAAGTCGAACACATTTCAGAGTGGTGACTCCTCTGTGATTGGTAGTAAAGAAAATAGATTATATAACCACAGTGGCAACTCATCAGCTCCTTTTCCAGCATGTTCCCTGAGTGCAGCAGGGAGAAAGCAGCCTTTGTGTGGTTATATTAAGTCACTAATCTGCAGAGTCAACAGACAGAGGGCTTCTCTGCCCTGTGGTTCTGTGGCAGCCGTCCTGTTTGCTGCGATGGCTGCCATGGGACTGCTCGTAAATGTCTCTGCGGTTTCCTCTCATTCTCTTCTGCCCAAACCTGTGTGTGTGTGTGTGTGTGTGTGTGTGTGTGTGTGTGTGTGTGTGTGTGTGTGTGTAACTGATGGATATCTGCCGCTTCAAATGAGAGGTTCTCTCCAATGGGAGTACTCTGGGGTTTTGGCCCACAGCACATCCTTGCCCCCAGTATACCGAAGCAGTATTGCTTTTTCACCAGAAACATCTGCAGCTCAGAGTGCTGCTGATGAGAGCGGAGAAAGTGAACAGAACAGTAAAGTCAGAGGCTGGAAAACCAAAACAATGTGCTGAAAGTGACTCGAGTTCTGTTAGCTGATGTTAGACTGAAACAAAGCTGCAGCATCAGTAAAGTCTGTTTGTTTCTCCCTCTCATTCATTCATTAATCATTCATATCACTGTCTCTCTCTTTCCCTTTTTATCTCTTACTTCTTCTATGATCATGTGCATTCACTCTTTCAGGTATTAAACCAATCAGAGTTAGTCCAGACCTTCATCAATCAATCATACTGCTGCTGTCCAAGTGGTGCTAGCGGTGCTTTTCATTCCACTGATGTGTCTCTCCTCGTGTCCCTCCCTCATGCTGTTTCCTCACATCTCAGCTCCTCCCAGTGAGGATCTGCAAAGAAGAGATGTGAGGATAGAGAAGATTTCACAGCATCAGTCTGAAGCAGCATCAGGTTCAGACAACAAGCTGCACAGCTGTCTCATCGGACAAACTTACTGTTCAAACATTCAGAGGGCCCATTATTTGAAAAGCTTTCAGTTTACTTCACACGAAGATGGATGGATATCTTAGTCATGAGAGGTCTTAAAAATAAAGTTTATTGAGATATGTGAAGTATTTGACAAAACTGATAATTGGCAGTATTACCTGGGTTGTTCATTTGGTGTATCGTGTGTCAATATAATGCATCAGTGTTTGTTTGTTTTTGTTTTTTTTGCCTTTTTGCCTTCATATGATAGGACAGCTGGCGAGAGACAGGAAGTATGGGGAGTAGAGAGCGGGGGAACACATGCAGGAAATGGTCGACCGGCCAGGAATCGAACTGGTGACCCCTGCGACGAGGACTGTAGCCTCTGTATGTGGGGCGCTTAGACCGCTAGGCCACCAGCGCCCCCAAAAGTGTTACAACACACCTTAAAAATGAAAAAGGATTACTTTATTTACAAAGAAGTATAAGAGAAAAATATGGCAACTGTCCATATCTGAGAATTGAAATGAAACAATAGTTATTTACATTTTGAGGTCAATCCAGTTTTCTTGAAAAACGTTAGAGAATGGTGAGTGAATCGTATTGTGAACCAAAAATTGGGATTCGAATCGAATCGTGGGTTGAGTGTATCCTTACATCTCTAATAATGACATTCATAACATACAGCTGGTGTTCTGTCTGGTTTAGCAGCTTGGTTGAATATTGGTAATGTAGTGCAAATCGATAGAAGAGGCGGTCAATGTGCTATTTATGATGCCAGAGCCATTTAGAATCACATCTGGAGAGGAAACACTATGTGATAGAACACCGGTGTGAACGACACGAAACAGGATATTTGAAACATAAAGAGACTCCCTTATACTCACTTCTCCTCTCCATTATGTTCTTTTCCACTTATACAGTATGTCAATGGCTTTAATATAAAGGCAAAAACCATTGTAAAAGTGTACTCCCCTGTCTTCATCGGCCATCTTTTTTGAAAATGAACATTAGAGCAAAGATTAGTGATAACACAGCAGTTCATTTATGAGCAGACACGTGCCAGGAGTTAAGAGGGAAACAAAAATTAGATATAAAGTAAATTAAGAAGTGTGGAAGAATAAAATTGAAGGATCAATGGTTTTAATGTTGGATAAGATTGTAAAACATGGGGCACTGGTGGCCTAGCGGTCTAAGCGCCCCACATACAGAGGCTACAGTCATTGTTGCAAGGGTCGCCGGCTCGATTCCCGGCCGGTCGACCACTTCCTGCATGTCTTC
Source organism: Notolabrus celidotus (assembly GCF_009762535.1). NCBI lineage: Eukaryota > Metazoa > Chordata > Actinopteri > Labriformes > Labridae > Notolabrus > Notolabrus celidotus. The sequence continues at coordinate 32,277,208 of NC_048278.1, forward strand.
CCCCACTCTCTACTCTTCACATTTCCTGTCTCTCTTCAGCTGTCCTATCAAATAAAGGCAAAAAGGCCAAAAATATAACTTTAAAAAAAAAGATTGTAAAACATTACACTTTGACTGCCACAGCGCCTCCTAAAAATATGATGACAAAGGGCGTCTGGGTCCCCGCTTCAGCCTGATATTAACTCTAGTGTTCGGGGATCTGATCACAAGAGCAACTTTAAAATTATACCCCAACTATCCACGTATAGAAATAAACACACATTTGGATCTAGATTGCTTTGCGTTTTAAAAACAAATGTGCAAATGGAAATCAGATGGCTTTTTTCATTGGTTGAGAAACCCATGAGGATTCTTTCTCTAGGTTTTAATAGCTTGTGTCTTCAGATTCTAACCAGTTGTTGTTTAGTGATTGATTTCATGAAGCTGATTATTTTCCCATAAAGGAAAAAAAAATCATGGACTACAATGGGATCTTTAGTTTTGGCTTATATGGAAAATCTCTATCTTTGTGCTGTAAATCCAGCCCCCCTCCCTTCCTTCTTGTTTCTGCTTTCATTCTTCTATCACTCCACCAAACCTTATCCCTCTCTCAGTCTCAGCCCTAAAGCCCCCTAAACGTTTCTGTGACGTCTTGTGGTCGATTGTTCGGCGCTGTTGCCAGTTGGGTTTCCAGTTTGTGGGGGGATTTTTGTGGTTAGCCAATTGGTGGTTTCCACAGGGGGATCATTTTCATATTAACTGATAAAAGCTCTCAATAAATGGATGCATTGTAGTTTCTGTATATTTAGAGAATGAGTTTGCTGCCTGCTGCTGTTGATTCATACATAAAGGAGATGCATGGTATAAGAAAGCATGTGCAGATCTAGAGGAGGAGGCCACCCACTCAGAGACTGTGGACTGGGACGTTCCCAGGACTCTTACCCAGGCCAAACTTAGCCCGGCCAATTTCTCCGTGCTGATCCTGGGAACACGCTGTACCTGCTCTAATGAACACTAATGTGCTTTCTCAAGCTCTTTTCACAAGGACTCCCAAGAGCACTTAGTTACGCACTTCATCAAATACTTTATAAAGTGCTATGTTTAGAAAAATCATGTTGGCACCGTTTGTTTTCAGCACCAGCCTGCTTCATATTCATGTGTTTTTAAATTATGAGGCTCCAGCAGAGTCGCTCCACAGAGCTCTGCTGCTGCTGCTGCTGTTCATCCTTCGTTTCATATCTCAGATTTTAGAGCACAAACTTTAATCCAGCGCTCTACTTTTCCTCGCAACTCATAGGAGGAAGTCAAGAGACCTGATAAAAAAAATACCAGAGCGTTGCATCACTTTCGACCAGAAGACAGACGTTCATGTCATGGGACCAAAAATCAATGCGGAGTCCTTCAACGGGCTTAACATCAATGATGACATTCGATAATTTTGGACAGAATTAACGGATTAACCCACAAAAAGATCCACAAAAGATCGTTGTGCACATTCTATGAGGAAGTAATGGCTTCTGGTGATGTGTTATGATCAAAAGCTGCAGCTCTGAGAGCCGATGCTTTATAGTGAATCAGAAGAGCTGGCTCTCTCTCTCTCGATGCCAGTTTTTTCGTTTTGCTGCTTAGCTCTTACAGTGCTCAGCCCCAGCTCTGCTCACAGCAGAACTTTGTTTTGATTGGTCAGCATGGCAGCCATGAGTTGGTTCTGGTTCTGTTTGCTTGAGATGGGTTCTGGTTCTGTTTGCTTGAGTTTGGTTCTGGTTCTGTTTGCTTGAGTTTGGTTCTGGTTCTTTTTGCTTGAGCTGGTTCTGGTTCTGTTTGCTTGAGTGTGGTTCTGGTTCTGTTTGGTTCTGGTTCTGTTTGCTTAAGTTTGGTTCTGGTTCTATTTTCTTGAGTTTGGTTCTGGTTCTGTTTGCTTGAGCTGGTTCTGGTTCTGTTTGCTTGAGTGTGGTTCTGGTTCTGTTTGGTTCTGGTTCTGTTTGCTTGAGTTTGGTTCTGGTTCTGTTTGCTTGAGTTTGGTTCTGGTTATGTTTGCTTGAGTTGGGTTCTGGTTCTGTTTGCTTGAGTTTGGTTCTGGTTATTTTTGCTTGGGCTGGTTCTGGTTCTGTTTGCTTGAGTTTGGTTCTGGTTCTGTTTGCTTGAGATGGGTTCTGGTTCTGTTTGCTTGAGTTTGGTTCTGGTTCTGTTTGCTTGAGTTGGTTCTGGTTCTGTTTGCTTGAGTTTGGTTCTGGTTCTGTTTGCTTGATTTTAGTTCTGGTTCTGTTTTCTTGAGTTTGGTTCTGGTTATGTTTGCTTGAGTTGGTTCTGGTTCTGTTTGCTTCGCCATAATCTCAAATTACTTCACCTACAGATGAGTACCGATTGGTATTATGACCTTTTCTCCAAACCCAGCAGAAAAAAAGGACAGTTTTTTACACGCTTCCTACCAACAGCAGCTTTAATGTGACCAAGAACCATGTAAGAGTCTGCGTTACGGCAAGATCAAGATCATGATGGATCAGGGTCAAGATGACTATCACATTAAGGGCCTCCGTCTTAACATCATCAACCATAACCGGCTGTTGTTGCTGTGCCATTACTCCCTGAAAGAGATCAGCACACCCAACATATCCTTTATTTTACAGTCTACAGCCCCACTGCTCTGCCACTGATTCCCTGCAGCCCTTCCTGACTGACCCAAAGGTCAACTTCTCCCTCCCTCCCTAATTTGTAAAACTGAGCATCTAATTTGCAACACAGAGAGACCGCTCCCATCCCTCTGACCGTCCATTTCCCAGGATATCTCTATCTGCTCCATCATCATTCTAACAAAGAGTCCTGCTGCTCTGGCCTGTGGGCTTTATGTCGCCTGAACAAGGGCCAGCACGTCGTTGTGACCTTCCCTCCCCTCAGGTGACAGCTGACCCGTGCAGAGCGGCGGCCCACCTGAGTGCAGCCTGCAGGTACAGGTCAGTGACTACCGCAGTGTTGACAGGATGTTGATGCCAGATATGTTAAACTTCACAACAAAGAAGGGAGAGGAAAAGAGAAAATCAAAGAGAGAAACTGTAACATGATGAAGAGTTTGGGTACACAGGAGTTCTCTGGGTATTAGCATTGACTGTGTCTGTCTCTTTCTTCTCTTCCCTCCTCCTTCTCCTCTCAAAGAAGACCACCAAAGCTCAATTTATCCCCGCAAAGGTGTCAGACTTTGACAAGTCCACTTAGTCTCAAAATGAATCGAGCACGGCTCCATTAGCGGGCGAGTCAGAGAGGGATGAAAGACGTGGTCTGAGGGGAGGAAGGCGGGAGGGAGAACACTGCTGAAAACACAAGACTCGGCAGGATGTTACTTTCTCTGAGCTGTTTTGTCAACAGGTGAAGATTTGATCGCACACTTGACTTGTGTTGTTCTCTTCACTGCTCACAAGACAATGTGAGGAACGGAAATCTAGAGGAATAAGAAAAGGAGGTTGAGAGGCCAGCAGATGTGCTGATGTGACGACACTTTCCCCTGACAGGTTGGATTGTTTCTGTGACACGGTTCAGACCAAGTCATGCCCATAATTCCTCCTGTTTGACCAAGTGAGGAAATGAGAACAGGACACTTAACCCTTATCTCAAGGTTTTTCTTCCATCAAAGCAGCTCAAGGTTTTTTTTTTAAGACTGAGTGAAACAATCAAGAAGTGGACTTCATTTACGTTCATTCATAAAACTCATAGTTAAACTGATCTTTTCTAGAGGTTTGATTCTTTCTAAGCACATTTGAGTCAGAGGAAAGTTAAGGACTTTGGGTATGAAGGATAGACAGCTGAGTAAACTGTAAGAGAGACTTCTTTAAGTGTCAAAACAAGCATCATTTGAAGTTTTTTGAGCCGAAGCTGCAAACTTCACATTGAAAATACTAATGTACCAGCAAACTATTGTGTCTTTTGTGACAGCACACCCAAGGCAAAGTTAGTATTCATTCATTGCATCTGATATTGCCTCTTCTCTTAGTTCTGTTTGGTCTCTATTTATAAGGACGGGCTATTCAAGTGGAGACCAAATCTGGCCGCAGGCAACCTCTGAGTCGCCCCAACTTGACCAACATACACAAATCCAATGTATGCAAAAACAGTTAAACATCACATATATTGTGCACAATGTTTGCAAGTGAGCCATCTTACTTTAGTCCTATCTTTGTCAAGAGTTGCACATGCACAGTACCGATCAGAAGGTTCATGGAAGTGGTCATTTCAAAACATTAAGCCCATGCTCAGCATCTTAGTTTTTAAAAATGTCCTTTTACACACTAAATCGACATTTCAACCTGGACTTCAAAGTCATTATTTGTTTTACTGCCAACTCCAAAAACAGAACCAACATGCCTCATTTGCAACGAGCGTGATGCAGTGATTAAGGAATATGACAATCAGAGGCATCACTTTGAAAAACGCCAGACTTTTTGGACCAAGTTTCTCAGAGGATTACAGGAGAGGGAGGTTAAAGTACAGAGTTTGTCAGCAGCTTATGGACAAAGACGTACAACATAACCCTGGTGGTCTTGCACAACCAAACAAAGAGCCACAGAAGCTACCCTGTGTGGGTCATGGATTTGACAAAGAAGGAGCAGCCGTTAACAGACTATGAAGTATTGAGAGAATTCATGCAAGGATGAAGTGAGTCCATGTAAAGATAGTGCTGTGCTGCTCTTCAAATCTGGCTTTGAAAATATAATTGAATAGCTCTGACGTAAGGGATACTGTATAGTGAAGAGGTGGTTATGCAAGTTAGAATACCCACAAGGTCCATGTCATGGTCTTGTCTATAAACAGTGTAAATGAACGACTTCTAGTGTCCACATACTTTAATTGTCTAAGGTTGAACATTTTTCTTCAGTTGACCAGTGCACATGTTACAAAGCTAATAAAGGTAGTTGGGGGCTTTGTGTCTTTTGCAGCAGGACGTGGGAGCATTTGTCTTTCCATTCCAGAGGTTCTTCTTCATGATGACACAGTCCTGTGCAAACTTGCAACACATTTACAATAGTGTAGCTCGATGAACCGTGGAGCCCCTGGCCCAAATCAGCTTTCTAAAGGAATGAGACGGAGATTCACCTGTAATGCAATGAAAAATAGCCTCCATAAATTCACATACTTTGGGAACCACTAAAATGGCAACAGATGTTTGAAGTAGTGAAGAGAGGAATTACGGTGAAGATAAAAAGATAAAGAAGAGGAAGATCTGAGGATCATGAGAATGCAGAGGATGGGAGGAGAGGGACGACATCACGAAGTGGTGAGGTCTCAATTTGCCCACCTGTTAACCTTAAGACAGAGCTTTTCTTTTTTAACCGGACTTAGAGAACGGCATGTTGCTATATGAACTGAGAGAGTCCTGAATCCTTCTTATGAGATTCTTACACCTGCATCAGAAAAGACTGATATCCTGAGTTGGAATGGCTGAACTTTGGAATTTAACCTTGGCCTCAAATTCTTATCCTAATGCAAAGTCGTAACTTCAAAAATATGTGTGCATTCACCTCACGCATATGCTTTTCTTCATATTGTTAAGAGCACAGGCTTGCAGGTGTCACCTGGCCCCTAAAGTGTTTTACTTTGGAGATCATGATAGATGGCCTTTTATTATTAGACCTTTATTTAAAATGTTTGAGAACCAGTTCTCATTTACAAACATGACCTGACCAAGAGGCGCCAACAGGAACACATACACACACATAGACATATAAACATAAAATAGAACAAAGTGAACAAGCAATGTGCTTGAGGTGTAAAAAAGTATGTGTATATAAGTATGCATGTAAGTAAAGACACTTAAATCAACAGTCAACTCAAATCTGTTGAAGTTTTAGCTTGAAGGTTGTGAGTGGAGTCAAAGTTGAAAGTTTGAGGGTGTTTTGTAAGTTGTTCCAGTCGTTAGCTGCTGCACAACAAAAGGAATTACCGCCGAAAACAGTAGAAGTACCGGGGATGATGAACTTGATGTATTCACTGGACCTAGTGCGATATGAGGCTTTGATGATGTGAAGAAGAGAGGACAGGTAGGGAGGTGTCTTGCCCAGGATTGACTTGTATACAAAATGAAGCCGCCGGGTATGAAGGGAGGGCCGCCTCAGCTGCCTTTCTGCTTAGAGATAGTATAAAATATCCCTCCAAGATCAACCTACAACATTCATTAGCAAAAGACAAACAAATGGCTGTCCATACTGTCCGTAAGTCACATCATAAGCCGACAAAAGCCAACCATCACTTCTGAACTCCTCTCTTCTTCTGTCTCCTCTGTCCCTCTCTCTCTGTTCAAAAAGAACAAGACAGGAAACCAATACTGGATGGCTGTGAGCCCTCAGGCGGCACTGCATTGAAAACAGACATGACTCTGTAGTGGAAATCACTGCATGGGCTCAGAATCACTTCAAATAAGCCAGCATCCGTGGCGGTATGGTGATGCATCAGTTCCCATAGCTTGGTTAGCTCTCACATCTGGGTGGGGCACCGTTAATGCCAATGCACGGTTGTAACGTCACATGTGTGCGTTCCTCTCACACACGTGCTCCTCTTCATAGAGGTCAGAGCACGGGCTTGCAGGTGTCACCTGGCCCCTGAAGATTTTTGATGAATCCTAACCAACACTTCTGATCTCCTCTTCTGTCTCCACTGTCTCTTCTTTACACCCTGCAGGCATGAACACACTTTATGACCGTTCCTCAGAAGTCCCCTGGCCTTAATCCTCACTTGGCTTAAAGGACAGAGAGACACTTTGCTACTTACTCTCCCGCTGTTTGATCCCACATATTGAGCTCTTCTGGTCAGCAGAGAGGAAAGAGGGAGTGGATGGGACAGAGAGAGAGAGAAAAAAGGCAGTGATTACAGCGACTTTGATGATATAAAAACAAGATGTTAATTCATTGCATTGATGCATAGCTTTCGTTTTGAAGTCGGGGAGATTCATCTCAATCCCTGGATTCCCATTTTGATGCAGTTATTATGTATCGTGCAGAGAGAGGGATGAAGAACAGAAGGAGAGGAGCAGCGATGTATGATATGAATTCCTGCAGGGTAGGACAGCCATATCAAAGCCTGTGGGCAAATGGCGGAACCTGCGAAATATTCGTAAAGAGTGATATCCCAGCTTGAGAGAGAGGTAACATTTTGATCTTGGCTCACAAGATGCCCACAAGATGTTACAAATCAAAGAGAGAGGAGAGAGGGAGGCGGAAATAAGGCTTCATTTTTTCCTTGAAAATGTTTTGATGTCTTTGTATGAAGCATGTCTGAAATTCTCTGGCAAATCTCATCGTGCCCGCAGAGAATTGTGAAATTGAAGAGCGGACAGACTCGTGATAAAAACCATGAGCATTTTAAAAAAACACACTGTGTATGAAGGGTTGGGCAGTAGAGAGTGTTCAGTCCACAAAAGACAATACTGAACCCCCTCTGGTGAGAGCATCTTGAAGGAATCTCGCTCCCTGTGGAAGGCAGGCTGGCACCTGACGGCCGCACAAAGCTGGGGTCAGGGGTTGGGAGTCAAAGGTCAGGAGCTGAGGCCTGATGTGGAGGCAGGAGAAAGAGCAGTGAATCACCTCAGTTCATTTAGTCTCAGTCTTATTAACTGTCTCGCTCCTTGGGAGGCAGGAGAGCAGCTGCTCATTTCTTTTGGAGGAAAAGGTTTGGATGATTGATGCAGCAGCTTGTAGCCTTAAAGAGTGTAGCTGCATGTTTCATGTCTTTGCCTAATTTTCTGTCTTATCGTCCCTCTTATGACTGCAGCATGATATTTTACCAGACTAAGTGTGAAACTATAGTGTGTTTGAGCCCCACAATGCTTTGTCCTGTTCTAATGCAAACATGCTAACACACAATCAATCATTCAATCAATCAATCTTCATTTCCTTTCATTCAAATCATGGGGAGCCAGTGTAGAGAAGCTCCCTCTCTCCTTTCCTCTGAGTCGCTGCTGTAGACAACCTGCTGCTACGAAAGTGCCGGACTCCAGCGGCAACAGCTACTACTATCCGTCTCATCACTATCACCACTCTCTCTCTCTCTTATTTTCCTCTATCCCTCTTTCCAACCCAGCAGATGGCTGTCCAACTAGAGTCTGGTTCTCCTCGAGGTTTCTGTCTGTTAAAGGAAGTTTGTCCTTGCAGCTGTAACTTGCTAAACTTGCTAAAGTGCTCTGCTCATGGTGGATTAAGATGAGATCAGACTGAGTCCTGTCTGTAAGATGGGACTGGATCTTCTCCTGTCTTGATGTTGGGTCTTTGTTTATAATATAACATGAAGTACGGTCTAGACCTGCTCTGTTTGGAAAAGCGTTTGAGATCATTTTTGTTGTGATTGATTGATTGAAATGCAATTCAAAGTGCTTTAGAGGAACACACAAAAGGAAGACGCTCATATCGGTATGTTTCCTATTTTACTAAGTAAAGAATGCTCACATTCAAAGTTCAGCTGAGGCTAATATGAATGTCACACAAGCTGTTTCCACATATGAGCTCCAGACCATTTCCAGACGATCTTAAGGTCCAAACATTGTTGGGACTTGCTCTTTCACACATGTGGTACACAGACTGACCGTGTCTCAACTACTGGAAAGTCTCTGTTATGTGTAGGGGAGGGTCGCTACTTGGCTGGCGCTTGCAGTAAAATTTGGAGAAGTCTTCAGTAATGGGTTAATATCACTTTAACTTGTATCTGGAGGTAGCTGTAATAACAATATGAGAGCGGAAGACAAAACAAAGGTAACTGAAGCGTGCATAAAAATACTAAGAAGCAGCGAAACTTTGTGCAAAATGAGAGATAACATCAATATGCTCAGATGCTTGCTAACATATTGGCACCTGCATACTGGATGGCTGACAGGGTGAAGTTTATAATCAGGTTCAACTGATTTGGACATACTAACTATGTTTCTGTCCTGCTAATGTCCACACATTTGTAGGAGTGTAGTGCTTGTGTGAAAGGGTCTTTAAAGGGACTTGATCTGGACAAAAAAATAAGGGTTATAGCCACTTTAACATCATCTGTATTTGGTCACTTGTTTTTTGAACCCTTAAAGGGATAATTAATTGTTTTTGTATGACAAACTTGTTTAACAAAGCTGTACAGTCTGTACTTGTGGCTTATACATTAGCTAGCTAATGTGCTAGTCAGCCATTGTGTTTTAAGAGGACACTGATGGTGTCCTTTAACTACAGTCTCTTCTGATGTGAAGTTAAACATCTTGATATGGGGAGATTGACTCACTTTTAGAGCCAGCCTCAAGTGGCCACTTGAAGAATTGAAGCTTTTGCACACCACATTGGCTTTATTTCTCATCCCTGAATGTCATCTGTTTGCAGGTACATGCTCAGAAAGTGTCAGACCGACTTTTTGGTCTTAATTGAAGATACAGAATTTCCTAGAGATGCTTGTCATTCATGTGTTTGCATCAATAACAGCTGAACTTATGGAAGGTGACAAATAAGTCTGATCGCTCTGACTTTCTGAAAATGTGACAACTAAACATTTTCTCAACACAGGCGTTGAAAGAAACGTGTGGAAACGGCCTCTTGAATCCTCATTCAGAGAGTTGTAAAGGATAGTTTATGGGTAATAAAGTTTGGTGTTTGATGGCTAGCTTTGTGGCTCTCTCTCTCTGAAGTCAGCCCCCCTGCATACGTAGACATGAATGAGACACTTTTGCTGGCCTCAGTCATGGGATTGTTGCACGTCATTCGTGCATGTCGGTGTGTAAACAGTCACCTAAACACACACGCTGCAGGACATGTCACTCTGCATCCTGTGATGTTCTAAAACGTATTCATTAAGCTGAATAAATACTTGTTATGGATCATATTGAGGATCATATTGTTGTTTCACTGAGAGGGAGCGTACACAGAAGAAAGATGATTCACTTGCATGTAAGTTATGTGGTGGAGAATCATCAAAGTGTCCGTGTGCTGATTGGTTTAAGCTCTCCCTGTTTAACTATGCGTCTCTTCTCTTGATGTTCATTGGATAATAAAACCAGATTTACTATCAGCCCAGCAGCCCCATCTACCCTGCTCCTATATCCACCTCTCAATGAGCCCCTTTCCCTCTTTCAGCCCATTGAGGTCTTTCTTTTCTCTCCGTTTTAGTATCTTCTAAGAGAACTCCATAACTCAACGAGTGAATGAGCTCTATTCAGAAGAGAGAGAAGGCGCCGAGAGAAAATGACCACTCTGAGCAACACTTTGATGTCAACAGCAAACATTTGACAGAATTTTAAGAGGACACATAAATACCTGGAGGTGGTAAATTAACATCTTTAGTATTTACTAATATTACTTCACTAAATGCAGAATATGGATATGAAGCAATAGACAAAGTGGACCCACCTCACAGCATCAGACGCAACCTGCAGAGCCTCTGTGAGTCTGACCATGCTGTTGTCTGTGGATGGTAGAGACATGTCAGGTAAGGATTCGTTCACACTGAAGGCTGATTTATACTTCTGCGTCTCCCCTACGCAGCAGGGGCTGACGCAGACATGAGCCCCACATACTTGTGCGTTGGTGTGTCCGTGTCGCGCAGCAATTCTCAGCCGAAACGCCTGAGGGCAGTGTGGTCTCTCTGATAGCCGGCCGCCTGCTTCCGGTCCTGCTACGATCTCTGTTTACTTTTCCACAGAGTTTCAGAGCATGTTATGTTAATCTACAGCTGATACATGTTGCTGTTTATCATACAGACATGATTACATGAAGAATAGAGAGGAGGAGATGAAATACACGGCTGATGTGCGGCCGATGTCCGGGATCCCGGAAGTGTTGTAAATGCGGGAAAGACAAAGCCGCCGAGCGGACCAATCACAGGGCTTGCGGTCCGCGTTGGCTCTACGGGGAGTTACATTTTGGAGGAGGTGCACATCAGCTACGTGCGTAGGCCTCGGCGTAGGTACGGGAGCTACGCGGACCCCCGGCGTAGGGTACGCCATTGATTCAACGCAGAAGTATAAATCAGCTTTGAGTGATCACTGATCTAAGATTACTCAGATTTACGAAACTAAATAAACAGATCCGGAAAAATCCATCCAATCAAAAAAAGTCTTGCAAAGTTTTAACCAAGAGCCATAGTCTGTATAAAAAATGGACGTAGTATCCGTTACGTCACCCATCTGTTCCTGAAACCCTTTTTTGAAGCCAATTGTTGGTGGGTGCCATATTGGAAATGCTGAACACATCCAAACTTCATCTGAGCTAGTGTGAGGTAAAGAGGCAGGCCTTTAGCCTTTACACTAACAGCTACAGGGGTTCCCATCTGTCAATCAAGTCAGCTATGCGCTTATTTGGGCAAAACTCATAAGTTTAATATCTTCAAAAGTAATGAGTTATAAAGAATGCACCCCCCGTTTTTTGAACCAAGCTGTAAACATGTTTATTTATGCTGCAAAGATTGTTTCTTTGAATGGATGTATATGTGGTTTCTGGTGTTTCTTCAAGTGGACGCTCAATGAACTGCAGTTTTTAGCACTTCTGCATTGGCTTCATATTTTAAGACCGGAGGTTGCAGCTCGCCAAGAGCTCAGGTTCCTGTTAGGTTTACAGCCTAACAATACTCAGATCAAATCAGGTTTAGAATGTGTTTAGTTAGGTCCAAAGAAACAGGAAAAACGTACCCAGTAGTGATGAGATGAACCAGTTAATATGAATACATGGACACACATGTCGTGTATGGATACAGTTTTGGAATAAAATCTAGATGTATCAGTTATTAAATGTCTGCATCAGTAAAAATCTGATTTAATTTGGATGTTCTATGCATTAATTTAGAAATATGACCAACCCAATAATCAGATATTTTTTATTCTTATTTATTCCTCCTAGGTTACACCTACCAAGCCTGCACCTCAAGATGTACACTATTACATGTGTACGGCAGATGTTTAATATTGTATTCAAGAATAGCGTAGGAGTTGTGCGAAATCAAGATGAGTAATTTGATTCAGATGCAATTTTGAAAATGTGGCATGTTGCTCTAAAGCAGGGGTTCCCAAAGTGTGGGTCAAGATTTCCTGGGGGGTCACAAATGGGGGTCTTCCTGATTTTTTTCCCCCAAAAAATAGTACATTTTACCCATTATAGTAAAAAGTATCCACAAAAATAGTAGCCAAATTAGCTACATTTTAAATAAAACCTTGAAAATAGAAAATGTAATGAGTTTTCTGCCTTTCTTTTTGCCAGATGACTCCTAAGTTTAGGTTTAGTGAACAGTTAATTATCAAAAGCATCAGTAGCAGTAGGTTAATTCATAACGGCACAGGAAACACAGACACATGCTCATATAGGTAGGCTAATTTTCTGCAGACCAGCTAAATGAAACCACATTAAATCACTTTGAGGGACAGTAGGGGTCACGGGCTGAAAGGTTTAGGAACCTCTGCTCTAAAGTACACCAACAGAGCGACTAACCTAAAACTCATCTGAAGCTGGGACATGGTGTGATTGTGGGGGTGTCTGCTGGTGCCCAGGCATCCTCCACTGGATTCATCTATAGCTACCAGCTAAATTGTTTTCCCTCCTGGCTATCAACTCCTCTCCTTAAGGACAATAACTGACTCTGTCGCTGTCTTAATGAAAGACCTTTGAGAAAGACTCATTTATTCTTTATGTTCATTATATAAAAAATGCTCTCTGCTGCTCACTGCCGAGCCTTCTGCTACTGAAAGAGTGTTAAGCACAGTTTTCATGTGCCACTGTATGAAGCAGGACTTTCTTGAGTCTGACTTGAGGACACCTCTTTCTCCTCAGACCTTTATTTTAAGCTTCCTTTCAACTTTGTGTCTCCCACTCACCATAATTCCCAAGATTATCATCTCTTGAGCCTCTCTGAGGTCACAAATTGACCTCATTTCTGCATGCAACCTCTTACTAATCCTCTTGTTACAGCAGCGAATGGATTTCATGTTTCTGGTACGTTTCCATTGAGGAGCGATTCCTTTCACTCAAGAATGTACAGGAAATTGTTAAATTGGAGGAAATTTGGTGTTCTTGTCGTTTTACTTCCTTTTGCTGCTTCGATAAGAGAAAACAAAGACGCATATTTTCTAGATGTCTCTTGCAAAAAGTTGAATCTTAAAATGAAAAATATGATTATCTTCATCTTTCTGTTTTTTTCTGAGGCTGGAGAAAAACTCAAATTTTATGCATTAAGTTTTTTGTTTTAAAGAAGTACAAAAACAGCAACTGATGTCTCGATTAAATGCACTGCATACATTTATACAAGGAATCAACAGCTGCAGGATTCATCCACATGCATATAAATGTATATCAATATTCTAAGGGATCTTTTTCATGGAGCTGCTTTTGCTCCTCTTTGGTTTCACAATGGCTTTTAATGGCTTTGTTGTAAATGAGAACAAAACCACAGAGGGATTAAAGAGAGAGAACATGCTACACTGACATAAAAATAACTGTGATAGAGAGACTCTGCCGACAGACATGTGACATCCAGATTAATCTCCACACACGGCTGCTCTCCTGTAAAACAGATTAAAGGAAAGTCACAGCTCTGAATAACCAAGATATTACATCCAACTTATCATTGTCTCATGTGTCTGTTATCATATCAGGTCAGGTTTGACACACGCGTAGTAATAATGCTCACACCTTCATCCACTAACAATCTCTTTGAGTCCATCAGAGAGCACTTAACACCTCCCGGGCTCATTCCTCCTCTCTGTTTTTACATCCCTGCTCAGCCACTCTGCTGCCTCTCTTTGTGTCCCTCCAAACACTCAGCAGCAGGCCTTTTTGCTCGGCCAGGCCAAAGACAAAGGTGGAGCTGCAGGAGATGGAGACGATGTTGGGAGGAGGAGGAGGAGGTTTAGTTTGTTAAGTGATTTGAAGTGGTTGACAGCAGGACAGCTTTTTTTTTCTTCTTTTTTTCTGCTTGTGTTAAAAAGGGCTTACGACTTTGAAGAGCTGAGCCAAAGTCAAACAGTGAATAGCAGAGCAGGAGGTGTTGTTAGGAGGCGGAGGGGAATATTTGATAGCGATCAGGCAGCTGTTTCCCCTGAGGCTGCCGTGGGATGGAGACCTGCAGCAGCCAGTGCGTGCTTAATGCTTCATGTAGGAACACACAGGCAAGGTCAAAATCATTAGGATTCAGAGAAAAGCACTGTGATCAAAGATTACATGGAAGAGGTGATCTAAGGCTACATTATTCAAACACAGAAAACACAAAGGAGAGCTCCTCCTGGACACAAAGGTGAAGGTTTGAGGATCTCTTTGGATTGGGATACATGTAGAATAGATGACAAGTAAAACTCTTTTAAACAACAACAATGGCTCTACCAACATCTTCATGTAGACCTTAAAATAACCTTCTTCTATGGTTTTGACTTCCAGATCACTGCCGAAACGTCTTGAAGCCTTCTCTAGGGTCTACCCATAGACTGTATAAATAATGGACGTAGTCTCCGTGATGTCACCCATCTGTTCCTGAGTGCCGTTTTGAAGCTAATCGTCGGTGGGAGCCATATTGGAAATGCTGAACTCAACCATAAAAGTGTGATGTAAAGAGGCGGGGTTTGAGCCTCCTAGCAAACAGCTATGTGTTAGAAAAAAATTCACCCCCCGTACAGTGTGTGCCGAGAGAGAAATTAGCAACATAGACCGAAGGTGTTTCTGCAGCCAGCCTCAAGCGGACACTTAATGAACTGCAGTTTCTAACACTTCCACATGGGCTTCATATTTTGAGACCGGAGGTTGCCGCTTGGGTCTACCGCAGGGTTCCCAAACTCTTGGGCCAGTGACCCCAAAATAAAGTTAAAAAAAGTAATTCCATCCATCCATTATCTTGACCGCTTATCCCATTTGGGGTCACAGGGGGCTGTAGCCAATCACAGCTGACTATGGGCTGAAGGCAGGGTACACCCTGGACAGGTTGCCAACCTATCACAGTGCAAACATGGAGGGACAGACAACCATTCACACACACACACACACCTACAGGCAATTTAGAGTGACTAATAAACCTGGTGAGCATGTTTTTGGACTGTGGGAGGAAGCTGGAGTACCCGGTGAGAACCCACGCATGCACGGGGAGAACATGCAAACTCCACACAGAAAGGCACCTGGCAGACCGGGGACTCGAACCAGCAACCTTCTCACTGTGAGGCAACAGTGCTACCCACTGCACCACCGTGCAGCCTAAATAAACTAATTTTCAATGTTTAAATAGAGAGTGTCTTGGAGTTCTTCTTGTTGTCTTTTGATTATTCAAGTGTCTGTTTCATAAAAACTGTATTCTCTTTTCTCTTTTTCATAAAAAAAAAATGGGAACCTACAGCTACATAGATTTGATGAAGGAGTACAAACAAAAATAATACAATCAGGCCTTTTATTATTGTGACAGTATTGTCTGTGGTGTTGTTACTTTTATTGGGTCATATACGAGGATGTTTCTTCCACTCTTGACCAGTTTTATATGTATATGTAAAAACAATTAAATTCAGTGATCCCAGTTCAGCTCAGTCTTCCCCATATGTCTGCCTTCCCAGTCCCTGGAAATAAATCTAACCTCAAAACAGGATCCAGCACCAAAACATCAGCCTCGACCGCGCAGCAGTAAATCTTTATCCAGTGGAGCCAAACCTCAGCGCTGTGGGTCCCTGCTGCATCCAGTGGTGGGAACACGTCTCACAGTGGGAGGTGGATGTGTTTATCTGGTAAAACAAGTGTTCATACAGCAGCTCCTCTGTGACACATGGACAGGAAGAGATGATACCAGGGAGGGATATAGATTATGAAAAGCTGTCAGTACTTAAAGAGAGGAGTGTAAAGACAATAGAGTGTTGAGTTTATGTAACATTAATCAGGAATATATCAATCTAAAATTAAAACACTTCCAGACATGATGTCAACAGCCAATCAGATGTAGATTCCTCGTAAACCACAGTAACAGTGAGTCTTTGTCCCTGTTTAGGGAGGTCAGCATTACAGAGCGATGAGTGGTCCTGTTAAAATGTCTCCACAGTGGAAGAGGACCCCTCCTGAGGCTTGCAGACGTCATCATGTGACTAAAAAGAAACCATCTTTTCTCCATCTTTCCCTTGTTTTCAAAAGTAGATCCACAAACATAGTCAAACACCTCCATTGTCTTCCAGGGTATTGGTTTTGCACAGCATCCAAGACCAACTGCCAAGCTGGTGACTCTGTAAGACTAAGCACAAGGCTGCTTTGAGATAAATGCTAATTGTGGCATGCTAACGGGCTCACAATAACAAGGCCAACACCTGGTTGTTAAACAGGTATGTTTACTAAGCAGCGACATTCAGTGTTTCAGGAAATTTAGAAAGAAGCAGTTCTTAAAGTGTCCACTATTCTCTAAAAGTCAAGGAATCCCCCTCAGAGCTTATTTTGACATCTGAATCAAACATTTTTACAGCCTGGTACAAAAATGGTTTTGGTCCCCATTCCTCATCTCTTTATTAGAGATAACTAAATATACATTAAGGATAAAAGTTATACATGAATAGGTATAATTAGGGACATAGCTAGCTTGATGTATTGTAGCTGTTTATCAACTCCACCTCTCTCTTGTTTCTGGATTAGTCAGAAGTTACTTTGAGTCAGCTTTTCCAAAATGGCGACCACCATCTTTGGGCTTCATAACACCTTTTCAGAAATCAGTGGGTGACTGAGACTACGCCAATGGTGTATACAGTCTATGACGTTTCTAATGGTCGCTATTTTGGTTTAGCCTGTTATCATGCTATCATGCAAATCAGCTCAAACAGCTTGGGCTGACAGACTTAAGATACTTAATAATGAGTTTCGTATGAGTGTGTGAAGTCTAAGATCCAGTCCAAAACAGACACACTAATACATGAATCTTATTGTTTGGACTGAATGCTTGTGACAGATTAAAGTTAATATAACCATCCCCAGGGCCGGGTCACAGTGGAAGCAGGCCAAGCAAATCGCCTCAGACATCCCTCTACCCAGCAATGCTTTCCAGCTTCTCAAGTGGGATTCCACGGAGCTCCAATGCAAGACCGATAGCTCTAGGCCTAATCAGGGCCTCCTTCCGGTTGCCTTATAACCTCCAAAGGTAGGCGCCCAGGAGGCATCCTTATCAGATGCCTGATCCACCTCAACTGGCTCCTTTCCATATAAAGGAGAAGTGGCTCTGCTCGAGCTCCCACAGGGTGTCTGAGCTGCAGACCCTATTTAAGGCTACTTTAAGGCTGATCCCAGCCATCCTTTGGAGGAAACTCATTTCAGCTGCTTGTATCCGCGCTCTCACTCTTTCGGTCTCTACCCACAGCTCGTGACCATAGGTGAGGGTCGAAACATAGATCCACCTGTAAAACAAAGGCTTTGCTTCCAGACTCATCTCCCTCTTCACCACAGCAGTCCAGTGCAACACCTGCTGCACCGACACGTCTGTCAACCTCATGATTATTTACCCTCACCTGTGAACAAGACCCCAAGATACTTTCTGAGAAATACTTACACTCCTTCACTTTAAAGACTTGGGGTATTTTTTGGATATACTTTGTGTGCGCACAGGTTGAATCTACTAGAGTGGTTTCCATAAAACAGAACTTGGAGGCGATAATGCAGAAAATCTACCTGACTAAGAATCAGATAAACTTCCAGCTTCTTAATGGCTGAGTGCAGACATAAGAAGGTTTGGAAATCGGATCTCAGCTCACAGAAGCTGAACAGAGTCCAACTTCCATCTGCTTATATCAGGTTGTACTTGACCTGCAGAGCATTCAGCATTTTAGCTAGCATGTTGTTAATCTGCTTAACTGAGCTTTAGAGGGATGGAGTTTCTCCCTCTCTCTGTTTCACACACACAAACCCTCTTTTATCCTTTATCACACACAAAGACACACTTTCACTGTCACTCTGTTGGACACAGACACACACAGAGACACACAATCTCCCTCTACTCCATCCATCCTGTGTGTTTTCATTTCCTCCCTATCACCTTTTAGGCCCTGGTACAGAATCTTATCCCCATCTGTCTCTCCTTCCTCGTTAATTCTTCTGAAACACACGACTGCGTTTCCGTGCTTCGGATCCACATTGCGTTTCATGCATACATTTACATGTTGGGTATTTAACTTCCAATGAAACTTCAGCATTTTTTTTCAGTAAGTCTTTCTGCACAGTGTCTTCTTTGTGCAGCAAACAGACCTACTCAATTATGAACTTTAAGTATTTACACCGACAACCCACTGTGGTAAAACTGTGGCCAACGTCTACACACACGCCACGGTTTACACCAACTCCTCCAAAAGCAATATGCCAGCAAAGTGAGTTACGCAAAAAAGACAACGTGCTCCCATGAAGTCACCCGACTGTCTGTCTCGCCTGCTTTTCACCACCGTGACCGACAAACATTTGTTTTGTGCTCTGTTTGTTGTGCATTCAGTCAGCTGTTGAAGTGTGTCCTAATAAAGAGTGCAGCGTCTGTAACATAAAGAGCTGTTTGAGGATTTGTGGAACCGCAGCGTAAAAAGTCGAGACAGCAGGTTTGCGCGATGCCAGCGGGGGTTGGAATCACACTGGTGGCTACAGGTTTTGGCTGAATGGCTTCAGGTTTGGCAAAAGGAACAAAAACATCAAGTCTTCACCAAAACCAGAGGCCTACAGTCTTCTCTTTATGCGTTTTAGTGCTTGGCTGCTTTTCACAAACCAAAAAACGTTGTTACATAAGAAACATTTTTACTATTGCTGGATGAAACAAAGTATGGTTCCTGTGTAAACATGCAACAACTCTTAATGGTTTCAAAGTATTTACCTGGAGCTAAATGCTGAGGGTTTCTTGACAAGTTCCATTTGATGAAAAAGACGAGAGGCTTCAGCAGAAAGCTCTGGAGCACATCTAATACTAAACTCCAGTCTAAAGTAGTTCATGTTTCTTGGGGCTGCAGGACTTGTGCAGCGCCTTCATGGTGTTCTCATTTTTTTTGTGCAATATATGTTGCCTTTGGTTTTGATGTGCTCTGTGTTTATATCTGGATTGATTGTAATACCACTGTAGAGGCAGCTAAATGTTTGCAGCAATTCAGGGTCAGATACAGTTCTGTAAAGGGACAATGAGGTATATCATATTGTCACAACGTATCATATGATATATTGAGTATTGAAGTGTATTGTATCAGACTGTGCGCCACATCTGCCTTTAAGTATTTCAAATAAACATAATGTATATGTGATATGATGGAAAGGATAAGCGCTCAGTGAAGAAACCCATCCCATCTTGTCCTCATATTTATGCTCTACTGATAAGTTACATAACCTACAGCATGGCCGAAATGTCCCCTCACAACACAGACATGAAGATACACTAGTCAAAAGTTTGGACAAGCCTTCTCATTCAATGCATGTCATTTATTTTAATTATTTTCAACATTGTAGATTAATACTGGAGACATCAAAACTATGAAATGATCTGGTTTTGTCATAATCTGGATTACAACAGTAGTCAAATAGGGCTATCCATTGTGTGCTAACCCTACCTCTGAACAACACAACTGATGGTCTCAAACACATTAAGAAGGCAAGTCATTCTACAAATGAACTCTTGACAAGGCTCATGTTATTTAGAAACCATTCCAGGAGACCACTTCATGTAGCAGACTGAGAGAATACCAAGAGTGTGTAAAGCTGTCATTAAGGAAAAAGGGGGCTACTTTACAGAATCTAAAATATAAAACATATTCTGCTTTGTTTAACACTTTTTGTTCATTAAATAATTCCATATATGTTATTTCATAGTTTTGATGTCTTCAGTATTAATCTACAATGTTGAAAATACTTAAAATAAATACAAACCATTGAATGAGAAGGTGTGTCCAAACTTTTGACTGGTAGTGTAAGTCAGGACAGATGGACGGCATGCGCCAACGCATCACCAGGGTTATCAGGCGGGCACCTTCCTTCACCTGTGTTTCATCAAGGGTCGAGAAGACTCTGGACACTCTGAAACTGACCCCCTCTATGCTCTTACAACCCGTTGTACCAAGACTCAGAAAAGGGAAAAGAAAAGAGAAACAATCAGGGAGCGGGTTCTGTAAAGAGGTAAGAGAGCAGGAAAGTTGGAAGGCATAACTTCACTCTAGAGATGCCACTGTTCATTTTTCTTCATCTGGTCTCAAGGAGATACTTTCATGAGTACCCTCACACTGAGAAAGCCCATTAGTGTTTATTCCAGTCTTTGAGAGAAGATGTTGCAAAGCTCATTAGTCTTTCTGTCAACGCTTCTGCTACATTTCTGGATGTGCATGAACAATGGAGAGTCAGCAATGCTTATAGCTCTGTAAGATTTCCATAGACTCAAATGTAAGCTAAGTGCTATCATAAGTATGTTACAAGGATGCTGAAAAGATGATATCAGCAGGTTAACTTTAATTTTGTGTGACAATCTGGTTAGTTTATAGCTCATCAAAATATTTGGGGCACTAAAACCAAAGTGCAGCTGAGGCTGTAAAGAATGTTTTCAGTTTTATCAGTGAACATTTGAAATGTTGACCTGATGATGCCAATAGATTAATGATCAAATGAAATGCTGAATGTTTGGAGAGAGAGAGAGAGAGAGAGAGAGAGAGAGAGAGAGATCTGTGCAAACAGCTGACTGCTGTGTGGTGTTTTGATATGAGGTCACCTTCTCCTTCACGCCGTCCAGCGTGTGCGAGTCATGGGATGAAGTCACCTCTGAATACAGACTCCTTCCTCCTCACCGGGTTAATTTTCATTTCCTCAGCTTGTGTATTAAATCACCTTTCAGATGTTAGTCATTCCACTATTTGAAGAGCACATAAGTCTATTCTTTCCGCTGGCAGGGTTTTATGTGTGTGAGTGTGTGTGTGTGTGTGTGTGTGTGTGTGTGTGTGTGTGTGTGTGTGTGTGTGTGTAACTCTCAGTTACAAATTCACAGGGGTTTTAGCTTCAGTATTATGATCCTGCAGATAATCTCTCCCACACACACACGCACACACAGAAGCCTGTTCAGTTTCTCTGTCAGGTTCAGATAAATCCTTCAGTCTCTCTAACAAGCACTTGGTGAAAACCCTCTTTCTCTGAAGGCTGCCGTCTGACCACCACACTCTCTTTTTATATAAATAGTTTATTAGTATCAGTAACATGTCAGGAGGATTTGTATCCCGTCCTGTCTTTATGCAGATAACATACCAGAAGTAGAAACAGGCAGTGATAAAAATGAGGGGTTATAAAAATAAGAGGATATACGTGCATGTGTGTGTGTGGGCGTTTTGTCGAGCAAGAGTAAAAAAAAAAATCTAATCCCAGTCACGGTTTCTAGAAAGGATTCCACCCAGTTAATAATCCGAGTCGCTGAGCCGTTTATACAAGACGTAGATAATAAGTCCTCTGATATCCCAGAATCCACTTCAACCAGCATCGTCAGCGTCTGTGTTCGTGAGTTCGTTTCTCACTTTTGAAAGTGAGACACATGAGGTCCATGAAAGTCAGCTATCCTCCCAGAGGTCCAAATATAATCCCATCAAACCTTTCAGTCACTTGATGGCGGGCGAGGAAGAGGAGATGTTAAGTGGCTGAAGGTGCTCGTTCATGTTCTCTTGTTCTTTCCGTCCTCTGCTCCTCTATCAGTCTGACTCTCTTCACCTGATGCCTGTTGGAAAAGGAGTCAAGTGAAAATGTGGAAACCAAGAAGCAAACAGAGCTTTTTACAGACCCAACTCGGACGAGGCAGATGGCTGTCTAACATGAGTCTGGTTCTGCTCAAGGTTTCTGCCTGTTAAAAGGAAGTTTTTCCTTGCCGCTGTAACTAGTACTGCGAGGTGCAATGCTCATGGTGGATTAAGGTGGGATAAGACTGAGTCTTACCCTGGTGGGGTCAGACTGAGTCTTACCCTGTCATGGTGTTGGGTCTCTGTTCATAATTTGACATAGAGTGGTCTAGACCGGCTATGTTTGTAAAAGTGTCTTGAGATAATGTTTGTTGTGATTTGGTGCTATACAAATAAAGATTGATGGATTGATTGAGAGTGCTGAAAATGAAGCCTATTATTATTATTTAGATTATTATTATTATTAATATTATTACTGTATTATTATTATTATTGTTGTTGTTGTTGTTATCATTATGAGTATTATCATTACTATTATTATTATTTTTTTTACATATATATATATATTGGGAGTCAAGGTTCAAGGTTAGTTTTATTGTCATTCAGTCACATTTAAAAACATGAAGAAATGAAACACATTACTCAGGTCCAGCAGCATACAGAATAGATAACAAGCTAAAAGTAGACTCTACAAATACATAAATAAATAAATAAATACATAACCTCAAGCCTACAGTAAGTAAATACAAAAACGTAGTTTAAAACCAGTGAGAAAGTGCAGTAATGTGTGCATGCGGTCACAGCAGTAAAGTGCAGAGAACAGACCTAAAGAGAGTTCACAAGTGTGGATGTAAGATGTGTTTAGTTCTTATGTCCTTTATCATTGTACCCAAGTCTTTATTTTGTGTGTGTTCTGTACTGCATTTGTGCACTTACACATGTGATGATGTATATGTATAAATGTATATGTCTAAAGTTATTGTTCAATCAATCAAAATCAATCAAACCAATGTTAGAAAAAAAAGCTGCAGTTCCTCAGGTGTCCACTTGAGGCTGGCTCATAAAGCCAAAGAACCCCTGTAAGAGCTCATATTAACATGCTTGTTCTCACAGCAGAATGAAACATGTTTACAGCTTAGTACTAAAATGGTTTGGTCTCAGCTCATTCATTTATTTCAGTTTTGTACAACTTATCAGTTTTGATAAGTGAGGGGCATGTTGTAGCTGTCTGCCAAGCAGCTAGGTTATGGCCTCAACTCGACCTCTTTCACAGTTCATAAATAAGCCAGTCAGCGCTTATATGGCCACTGTCATGGGCTTCGTAATGCTTCTTCAGAAACCAGTGGATTGACGTCACTCGGTCTCTGTCTTTGTTTTATACAGGTTGTAGTGGAAAATCCCTCTTCAGGCATTTTTATCAAGAATTTAGAGAAATGTTTGGAGTGTGTATATATGCGTGTGAATGTGCATTTGCAGGTGTGTGTGTAGGTGGGGGTTTGCCCTTAGGGAAGACAAATTTAAGGAGAAAGGAAATAACACAATAAATACCTCAGATCTCTTATCAGCTCTCCTGGTGTCAACAGACACATTTAGAGCCTTCACATGATAAATGAGCCAAATGAGTCAATGCACACACACACATAGACACGGACACACACACAACTTACCATTGTCTGTGTTTGAACTGGAGTGCCGTTTATTGGTGCACATGCACTCCAGGTGATCCTCCAGCTTCACCTGCACCTCCCTCAGCTTGGGTCGCCGTCGCACGTACTCCACCTTTGCCACCTTGAGAGAGTGAGACAGAGAAAGAATCAAACTGAGGTACAGCTAAATGTTAAAGTTTGACCACATGCTGAACACTCTGACACACAGACATCCTCTAGTCGTATAGCTTAGAACTGTATCCAGCCACATAAGGCGGTAAGTCTATGGATTTCCTCACAGGAGTTTAAAGGTTTAGGTATTTCTTAATTATTATTTAGCATTACTAAGAACCAGAAACCAAAGGGCAAACATGTAAGAATAGATTCAGCATTGTTCTGCCTGCTCTAACATAAGCTGCAAGTGTTAGCATGTCTGGCAGCTGAAACTCATGATAGCTACAGTAATGACTCAGTGTAAAACATGCAGCAGGGCTACATGTTACTTCAAATTCTAGAGAAGGAGATTACATCAGATTGATCTGTAACACCATGTTTTGTATTGTCTGGTGCTTGTGTTATCGTCACATGTTTTCATAATAAAAGAAGAATCCTTTTAATAGAAAGTTTTAGGATGACAGTCGGCCCATGTAAACAAATGCCGGTGTGAAAGGTAGAACAGATCGCAGGCATGGCAGCAGTACCAAAAGGGGGCGGGGCTTAGTGAACAGACAGTGACAGATTTAAAGCTGCTGTTGGTAGGAATGGTGTAAAGAACATTAGTTTTTTTTCTGCTGGGTTTGGAGAAAAGGTCATAATGCCCATTGGTACTCATTGGTAAGTAAGTTAGTAATTTGAGACTATTGCGAAATCTCTGCGTTTTCCAATCCCTTTGTATCAAGCTATGTTATTATTCCCCTTGTTCCCGTTATGACAGACCAATCATAGCTAATCTCCAATCCTCTATCCTGATTGGTTAAGTGGCGGCCCCTAGTATGTCCTCCGATTAGTTGAGTCCGGCACTATCATGACTGCACCCGCCGACAAATTTAAAAAGACGATCTTTACAGCAGAGATAAACATGTTTACAGCCTGGTACAAAAAAATGAGTAGTCTGGATAGCTCATTTCTCAATCGGCACACACTGTACACTGTTTTTTCATAACGCGGCAATTTCAAAGATATTAAGTTTATGAGTTTTATGAGAGGCACAGCTGACTTGATTGACAGGCGGGAACACTGTAGCTGTTGTCTAGGAGGCTCAAAGCCCACCTCTTTACGTCACACTAGCTTGACAGCAGTTATGTTGAGTTCAACCTTTCCAATATGGCTGCCGCCAACGATTGGCCTCAAAACAGCGCTTCAGAAAACAGATGGGTGATGTCACGGATACTACGTCCATTATTTATACAGTCTATGGCTTATCATCCAGATTTAATTTTCAGCCTAAAAAAGCAACATTTCATGACAGTATAGCACAAGAACTGAAAATCCAGTCTCAAGCTTCTTCATCACAATGACTTCCATGACTTGACTGAAGCAGTGCAAACACACAGGTGAGTCTGCTCTTGTTTGATGAATGAGTCGAAACACTAACCCTGCCAAGAAAATCCATTTCACAGACCGTAAGTGAAGTGATATTTTGTTTCCTGTAAACACACGTTGCACTCTCTTGAATGTTTGAGAATGGAAACAGCAACAGGACTATCTGACAATTACACACTTATAAACAGAAATCCAAGAGCATACACATCAACATGCCTAGATTAGTGTAAACACTGACACACCATTTGCTAATGCTCACATCACAGACGAGGAGCCAAGACGGGGAGCTCCAGGTCAGATTGCAAAAGTCCCTCTGCTTCAAGTCTGAACAGACTCAGAGCAGCTGGGAACAAATTTTAACAACAGGAACTCAGGGAGGGGGTTAGCTCAGGTGAGGAGCCGAGCTGCTGAAGCAACAAGGGGATAGAAGCGAGATCTCAAGGTGACAGAGTGCTGGACGAGTAGCTCTGAGATCCTTAAAGAGCAGCTAGTGTCTGAGATGTCTCAGTCTCTATAGCTTAGTACATTTGTATCGTCTTAGTTTTGATTGAAGTACTTGTGCTGCATTCAGTGGTAACACTCCTCCAGTCAAAACAATAGATTACTGTTACACAGAAGCCACATGGAGCAGGCTGGGTTAGATGATAATACATAATCAGTTCAGGACTCTGAGACCAGTCCAAGCTCAGGGTTTGCTTCTTCTCCTGCAACACCACATTCCAGCTTTTAAAGCATTTAGTTTAGATGAGAAAAATGTTGGGATAAATACTTGACAAAGTTAAGAAGTAGTAATCATTGACTTATTAGTCACTTCCTTGAGGCAACAATTGTGCCTGTCACCTGCACGAAGCCAGGTCAGTAAAAAAAACCTACTAAAAACACTAGATTGTCATTTTGGTCCAAATTAATTGAGATATAATGTGATCAAGAATCAAGAATCAAGAATGCTTTATTGCCAAGTGAGCTCGCACACACAAGGAATTTGACATGGTGACTGGAACACTGGTACTTAACAACAAGACAGTAAGGACAGAACAAGACAGTAAGGGCACAACAAGACAGTAAGGACACAGAAGGACAGTAAGGACAGAACAAGACAGTAAGGGCACAATAAGACAGTAAGGACACAGAGGGACAGTAACTACATAACAAGACAGTAAGGACACAACAAGACAGTAAGGACACAGAAGGACAGTAAGGACACAACAAGACAGTAAGGGCACAGAAAGACGGTAAGGACACAACAAGACAGTAAGGACACAACAAGACAGTAAGGACAGAACAAGACAGTAAGGACACAACAAGACAGTAAGGACACAACAAGACAGTAAGGACAGAACAAGACAGTAAGGACAGTAAGGACGTGACAATTGGTTAGCTTCAGTTAAACCTGATCAATCAATAAACCCGTCTCTGATTCAGAACATTGACCATATTTGGGGTCTAAGCTCTGATCTAATTACTCCAAGTAGTTTTATTTTCGTATGCAGTAACTGAGGAGTGATGAGGTTATATCTTAAACTCCTATAGGAGCCTGCAGGTGGAAGCTGGGATGGTAGTGGGGCTGAAAGTTGAATTCCAGCGCTGATACAGGTCAGTGGTGGACATGGCAATGCAGAGACAGAGACCGGGAGTCTTACAAATAGATAGTCCACCACATTTTGGAAGACTTCCAAAAAAAGAGATTTCAGCAGAAGGAAACCTTCGTCTTTCAAACTGAAGATTAGTTCATCTTTTTTTAGGTTGGGAAATTGCACATTTATAAATTCCATGATTGAACATTAACAGTGGACACTTTAACTTTGTTTTATTTCTTACACTGTTAATAAAAGACGACTGGCTTACAAACACTGACGAGAAAAGAAATATGAGAGCAGCATTACGATATCAAATGTCAACAACAACAAGTCTAGACGCTGTGTTTGTCTCTCTATCCTTCATCACTGTCAGGTCAGGTGTTGCTGCCTTGTCTGTCTCTTCATATGTGTTGGAAGGTAGATTCTGTTTTCTGCCTTAGTTGTGGGACACAACCTCTATGGGATAAGAATTTAATTGGACCACACCAGTCCGTCGTCTATCATCCCACAATGATATTACTTGTGGGAGCAGCAGCAAACTTTTCATGACTTTTGGTGTAGCCAGTGGTTAGTGATAAAAGACCCAGAGCTAAGACTTCGATCTCCATGTTTTGTCTTTGTTTACAGTTCAACCAGCAAGTTAAAAAGCTCTCCACAAGGACCGTGTTCCAGCATACAGCCAAGGACTGAAACACTGAAATGCTAGTGGACTATATATGGACTATATATACGAACATACAACACCAAAAACCAAACTGGTGCTTAAGGGCAAAAGCAGTAACTAGAACCAACAAACCTCATGATCAGGGCGACATTTCCCTCACAACATATCGGCTATAGCAAATATTTCTCCTTGTATGAAATTGGTTGCTTTAAGTGAAATGAAGTCTGGTCAGTCGGCGTATGATAACAGTCCAGTATAACACACCACAATGTCACCTGTCGAGCACATGCTCCTGTTTCTCATTCTTCAATAAGACCAGGACCTGCTGAGACTCCCTCATTTGAGGCAGCAGCTTTATCCGAAGCTGAAAGGTTGATCCTTTGCTTTCCCAGCAGAGCTCAACAGGCTCAGGTTTAAATATGCTGACTCTCATCCTTCACTCTCACACTTGAGGTCACAACCTGACGTAACCTCGGTGAGGTTAAGATGCTAACGCTAATGTTATCTTTCTATCTCTCTGTGTCTCACACATGGACACACCACTTAGACCTCAGCCCTGCAGTTTCCCCCTGCGGCTGTGTGTGAACGCGTTTTGCACTTGTGACTGTTTACCCTCTGAACGCTGGATCTCGGCACATGTGAGTGACTTTATTTTTGATTTCCTCTGTGGGCAGATGAAGGGCGAG
This sequence comes from Notolabrus celidotus, assembly GCF_009762535.1. Lineage (NCBI taxonomy): Eukaryota > Metazoa > Chordata > Actinopteri > Labriformes > Labridae > Notolabrus > Notolabrus celidotus. The sequence goes on from NC_048278.1 coordinate 32,304,879, forward strand.
TCTCTTTCATCTCAGACTGGGTGTATCAGCAGGCTAAAGCACAGAGAATCAAACTCACCCTCTTCTTTTCTTCTTCAGCTCTGCCTCTCAATCTTTGGCAACACACAGAAACATATTACTCCTTCTTTTTCTCATCTCGTGATAACTTCTGCTTTTTAATCTTTATTTCCTTTGTAGGATTTATATATGGGACATGCAGTTCTAGAGGACACCTGTTGATATTTTAACATAAGAGTTATTGAGCTATTTGAAGGATCTAATTCTCAATGGTAAGCCTGCCTCATTGAAATGGAAGTTTTGTATCACAGACTGTGAAATCAGATGGACAGCATGACAGCTCACTGAAAAGTGAAGCCAAAAAATGTGTAGCACCCACGATTGACTGGCTGCCATTTAGGGCATTGAGCCTGTCTCCTTCATGTTAACAGATGGACCATGAGTCAAACTATAAAATTAAATTAAACATCAAATAAATTACCTTTGAACATAGCTTCTGTCATTATGGTGAGTTCTTATTGTGCTGATTCATGCCTGAGAAGTTTAGTTTTAATGAAGTATTTGATGGTATAAAAATGGTGGTATCACCATAATTGACTGGTCTGATGAGGAATGCGTCTTCTGGACTATAACAGCAGAGGAGGAACGGCGAGAGTCATTAAATATATAACGGGGAGTGTCCAAATCAAAAGTAGAAACTGCACTGACCTGGAGGATCATCAGTAAGCTAGGTGGTAAATGTTTTTGCATAAGAGGTGGGATGTCAATACTATGTCTCCAGTGACTTGTCAGTGCCCTATGTGCAGTCATCTTGACTTCATCTTTGTACAATGAGAGGAGGTACGGACGTGTTGTCCATCTTTATATACAATAATATGGTGTAGCTGCTAACCTCTTGGACAAACCTGTAGGAATACAAGCCAGTAGAGTTGCTAGTTGGCTACAATTGGATTGCATGGCTATCTCCAGCTGAGAGAAGTAATACAATTGTAGTAGTGTTATAGTCAAGACCACATCAACCGAGACCAAGACAAGACCAAGACATTTAGGGATCAAGACCGAGTCAAGACCAAGACCAAGGTAGGGCAAGACCGAGACAAGACCAAGACCATATATATCAATGAAAAATCACCATGAGAGTTAACAAAGTAAAAGAGTTGTGTTCATTTTATTTAAGTTTGCTTTAATTACAATTGATAGCAACAAACAAGGTTTGGTTTTGTCTTTGTTGCCTTTCTTTTGATGCCCTTGAGAGCCTTTTGACACCTTAAGTTTAGATTTTGTCATCATTAGAATTGATTTTAAAATGATTGTGTTGACTTTTAAAGCTTTTAGGGGGTCAGCTCAAGACTACATTGCTGACCTCTTGACTCCCTACAAGCCCTACTAACCTCAGATCCTCAGGTAGGTCTTTATTAACTATTCCACGCTCAAACAGAAAAAACAAGGGGGATCGAGCATTTTCTGTTTGTGCCCCTAAGCTTTGGAACGACCTGCCAGAGGATATCAGGGAAGCCAACACACTGTCGTCTTTTAAGTCGCTTTTAAAAACTCACAATTTTAGACGTGCTTTTTATTGATTTCATGGTTTATTGCTTTGTTCCTTGTTTTATTACTTCTGCTGGATAATGACATGCTTTTAACTACTGCCTACTGCTTTTTAAAATTGTTTGCAAAGTGCTTTGTAATTTGTTTTGAAAAGCGCTGTATAAATAAAGTTATTACTATTACTATTATTATTATTATTATTATTATTATTATTATTATTATTATTATTAGTTTAACTTTCACTTTTGATTAGAGTTAAAACTGTGTTTTCTGTTGCCTATGATCTCAGGAGAGGTCAGAGGTCGTAGGGGTTAATGTGCAGGATTGTTTTGTCTAGCCTTTTTTTTCTCATTAGTTGTGCATTTTTTATTTTCTTTAGATAATATTTGTAGTGTTTTGATCTGATTGGTTATAGGTGTTGACATAGAGTGCATCAATTGTGGTCTCAACCGGTCTTGATATAAAATACTGAGTTCACCCAGTCCGAGACCGAGACAAGACCGAGTAAAAATGCTTTTGATTCCGAGATAAGACCTTAAATAAGTGGTCTCGAGACCAGTCTCTAGCCAAGACCGGTCTCGAGTACTACAACACTAAATTGTAGTATAAAGGGAATAAGATTCAGATTATAGAGGTTGTGGTCTTTGCTGTTAAACTACTGCCAATTCAGAAGAAAACAAAGTTGAAGTCTAAGGCAATTGTGTTGAAAGTCAAGGTCATGTTTGACATTTATTTCAAATTATGTTCAATCTTAATTTTCATGTGATGTTGTGTCACACAAAAAAAGCCACAAGTTAATAGTCAGGTGAAATTACACAAATTACAGTCCTTTCTGTCTAGTGTTTCCACTGCAGTATGACAGATAACATTTAAAGTGAAAAACCTGAATAAGAATGTAGCTTTGGTTTAACATTTACACTTCTCTTTGGGTAACGTAACATTTAATTGTCCAAGACTGCATCTTACATTCCCTCTCTGTAATCAAAATCCACACACACACACATACACACCAACACACACCTTGGGTCAGCTCCCAGTTGGCAGGGTGTGACTGTGAACCAATCGGGTTTTCTGAGTCTTATTTCCAGCTCTGGCAGACATCAAAAGGAAGCTATTATGTTCTTAAAGAGACTCACTGCCAGACTTTCAGTCCAAAACAAACACACACACACAGACTCATACACACACTGGCACACAATAGTCCAGCTAGTGAGGGTAATAGACTTTGGCAGGTTTAGAGTGTATACCTTCAGTAGAGGGTGGTTGTGAGGTTGTATGTTTACATGCTCTGTGCCATTACTGCTGTTTACAGAGGATATGCCAGCATGTTGTAAAGGTGAGAACATGGTGCGTAACCAGGGATGTCAAAGTCTGATATCTTTGCAATCAATCACATTTTTAAAAGCATTTTGTAAGTCCATATTAACAGTGTAAAGCAATCTAACAGTGCAGATCATTTTGATAACTCTCTTACGTCCAGTGATCCCTGGTGAATGTCACTGCATCTGCACTTTTTAGGAGTTCCAGTTTGGTTGCTTTCACTGTTTCATGAAGGTTCTGTTTGCCTGCAACTATTGTTCCTTGTGACAGTAAGGCATGACTGGCAACCTGAAGTCAACCTTTAGTGCCGAGTGATCCACAATGTTGACTGGTCTGCAATCAGATGCCACTCGTTTATCAAGCACTCTTCAATTTAGCTCCATCCACAGGTTCAGATAGAGCTCTACCGGGTTTTGTGATGCGGTTGCCTGCTGACATCATTCTGATTAGCTGCATCTCAATGATTAGCTTCTTTGTAGCAGCTCAAACTTGTAGCACTCTGGTGGTATTGTGGGGTCATTATATTCCACAGTGGTTACAACAAGATCAGGAGGATGCAGCGGCGACTTAACCACATTGCATCTAAAGGGTTAAAATACAAGCAATTTAAGAAAAGTAACAATATTAGCATGTTACTTTTGGACCTTGAATGCATCTTAATGCTGAAAACTGAAAGATAATTGTTTCATCTCTGTATAAGCTTATTTGTCTAAAATACCCGTGCACAGTTTAAATTTAATCTCAACCTTTCAAGATGGATATGTTTATGATAAACTACATTAAAATAATTTAAAAAAAGAATAAATAATGACAATAATAAAGGAGAACTTACAGAAAGAAATAACATTATAATAAAGCTATACTGCTAGTTGGTCTGAAGTGTGAATAAACATTTTTTCAGAGAGCTCCTGAATGCCTCATCGAGTTTTAAAACACTTGATTCACGTTCTTGTTTGTTACCTTGACCGTGCGATGGTGCTTCCTGGCCGCCTGACACCTCATGTTGCTGGTGTTGCAGCAGCCGGTGCAGCGTTTCACCTCGACGCAGGGCGGCCAGATGATGAAGTTAGCCGCGGTGGGATCCACCTGGCTCCTGGGGATCTCGTAGATCATTGTTCGCACCTTACACGATGCAGGCAAGGCCTCCTCTATCACTGCAGGGGGAAAAGTAAAGTATATTGATAGACCGGACTTATCCTTTTTTGGATCTTTGTGGAGTCACAAAATATCAATGCAAAAGCAACACAAGAAAATAACTTCAATCTGAATAAGGTTTGGTGTTAATACTTGAACCAACATTTAAATACATCAAGAACATTGAGAACATTTAGCCAATGTGTTTCTTTTTCTGAGACCTTGATGGTGTGTGTGTGTGTGTTTGTGTCTCACCAGTGCTCCTCCTGTGTCTGGTGTGTGTGTGTGCTCTCTTAAGGTCGGCGAAGCTGTGAGAGAAGTCCTTGTAGTAGCTGTGTTTGGTCTCCTCGATCACCTCATTATCTGCGTAAAGACAAAACAACACGTGCACATTGAGACTTCAGGTGCTCTCATTGTTGACTATACCATTCAGACACAAACTAAGACTTCACCGTGAAGGTCGAAACAGCTGAAGGGGAGATGTTCTCCTCAGTCTTTAGTGCTTTAACTTTTGTTCATTCCCTTGGGACTAAGAGTATCAACTTAAATCTGCTCATTAATTGTCAGGATACTTTAATACAGAGTTGAAGTTTAGTCAGAGAAGGAGCTTAACAAGACATCACGATGTTAGACCGACTGACCGACCAACAGGATGTTTACGTGCAGCAGCAAGTCCTTTATTACCCACATCTCTATCCAGTCTCTTTTGATGGGAGGGCAAGCCTAACCGGGTTATTCTAACTGAGTTATGATGTTTATTTCTATCAGTAGGTTACTGGGTTTACTGCATGGACATGTAGCCGGTTAGAATCAAGGTCCATGAGTGCGTATATTAGTACTTATTAAAACCTAGTTCATCAGGAGTTCACTCTGAAGTCACTCGTGAGTTTCCAGAACTGAGAGAGCAGAGAAAACAGAGTCACGTTCCTCCAGGATTTCAAATATCATAAAGACCGGGATGCTAATTGGTTAACGAAACCAAACTACATTTCTGTCTTAGTGCTGGGATGGAGAATTAGACTAAGTCTTGTGTGTGACCTGCATTTTGCTGTGTGTTTGTGAGGCCTCTCTGTGTGTTGTTGCATGTTCTTCCTTATGCATGCGTGTGTTCCCTCCAGGGACTCTGGTTCTTCCCACACTCAAAAGACATAATTACATTTTTTAAAAGATGAAAAATGAATAATTCTTGAACTATAGGTTATTAAAATATCATGTTTAGTGGAGTTAGTGATGCTTTGAAAATTATCAAGGGGGAGGGAACTGTACCTCCAGGTTTTAAAACTGTGTGTGTAGGTGTGTGTAGGTGTGTGTGTGTGTGTGTGTGTGTGTGTGTGTGTGTGTGTGTGTGTGTGTGTGTGTGTGTGTGTGTGTGTGTGTGTGCACGGATAATGAGATGCTATAAAAGTCAATCAAGTCACTTCAATTCATCAAACATTTCAACACTTAGTACTGCCAAACCACTGAATATCCAGTGACGGGTTCACAGCCAAAAAATATGGAGCTTCATTTGTGTGTCTGGTGTGAACTCCAAAGTGTGTTTTGTGTGTTTGTGTTTGTGTTTGTGTGTGTGTGTGTGTGTGTGTGTGTGTGTGTGTGTGTGTGTGTGTGTGTGTGTGTGTGTGTGTGTTTGTTGAAGAAAAGAAAAAAAAAGAGAGAGAGGTTCCCGGAAATCAGCATCAGTGATGTCTGGGCAGGACTGTTTTAATTTGATTCTGAATACCAAACCTCACACATCTTTGAGCTTGTGCGTGAGTGTGTGAGTGTGTGTTGCAAGCAGTCATGCACACACACCTCCCTCAAGTCTATACATAATGTTGCTACTTGTGCTTCTTAAACACAACAGAGTCCACCTTCAACATTTCTCTCTCTCTCTTTCTCTCTTTCTCTGTGTCTGTGTCTCTCGCCCTGACATGCAGGAATTTGAGCATGAATTATACATAGCAACACAGCAGCCTTCCAGCGGGCCCGGCTCTCAAACCAATAATGGGCAGCATGACAAGAGCATAATGAAGTGAGCCACTTGACCCCCACCGAGCCGGGGAGCCGTCACACTCGACATTTGCATCTCAATGATGCCAGGATTAATGGTGGCACCGCTCAGAGCGGCGGACATTAAAAAATGAATCAACTTTCTTTTTTTTTTCACGGGCAAGGAGAAGTTCAGAGCGGAGGAAAGTTTGTGTGGCAGGAATTTGGAGTCTGACTCGGGGCGTAGATGCAATAAAGCCTTTTTTTAAGCTGCAGTTATTTCCTCCTGTCTCACCTCAATGATTCAGCCTGCCCTGATTTATTACCTGGATAATGAGAACTGGCATCTACTGTGTTTATTGAAGCTGAATATTGCTGTTATTAAGAGTTGCAGCCAATTGACTTTACTATGTCGTGTTTATGTTTCTTCTTTTTGATGATAGCAGGATATTCAGTTGCAGTTCAGTTGCCTTTCAACTTTTGTTTTTCCTTCTTTAAGAGCATAAAGCTTAAAAAGAAACAAAGACTGAATCAGATACAGTGTATCCAGTACATAGAGGGAAATCATCTCTGAAAAAAGTGTTGAAGCTTGGGTATTTTCTCCTGACAAATATCTGACAAAAATCCAGATCCCATAACCAGGGACAACATGTTTGGTTTTGTAGCGCTCTGGTTTCAATTTTAAGTTTCAACCATCATGTCTTTGGGCAAGCTTTGGCTGTATGAAGAAAAACAGCTGATATGGAGAGCAAAATGTGGCTTACATGCAAAACCAGAACCTCTGGCTATCATCTTACAACAGCTTAGTTTTTTATTCCTCAACAAAAATATTTGTGTGTATCATTGAGTGCAGAAAATCATCTGGTCATGGTCTTTGTCTGTCAATGTCATGTCTGCTCTCGCATCTTCAGTTGTGAGTGGAATTGTAAACAATGACCAGCAGACTGAGGAGGAAGTCTTGGCCCTCAATGTTCAATATCAGTTACCCAGATCTCTGCTTGATACATCCAAAGCCCTGAAACACAAACCACTACCCACAGTGGTTGTTTGGTTATAAAGCAGAAGTGAAAGGTTGAAATATCAAGGCTATATGAAAACAACAGCAGCAAGTTTGGCGACAGAGGAACAACTAAGTAACTAAGGATGAGGGATGCACTTGTATACATGCTCACAAAGGACAATGAAATGAAGAAGCGGAGGTATTCTGATTTTTAGGCCTTGAGCCTTGACATGAGTCAAAGTCCAAAAGGATGCAGTTCGCACAATGCAACTTTTTAAAGTTACAACCAATTCTCATGTCCTTATAACTCCATCCACTTGATACTGGTTTTCCCCAAGCGGCAACCTCCGGTCTCAAAATATTAAGCCAATGCGGAAGTGTTATAAACTGTGGTTCATTGAGCGTCCACTTGAGGCTGGCTGCAGAAACACCAGAAACCACATACACACCAATTCAAAAAAGACGATCTTTGCAGCATTAATACACATGTTTACAACCTGGTACAAACTGACTTGATTGACAGGTGGGAACACATCGCTGTTGGCGAGGAGGCTCAAACCCTGCCTCTTTACGTCACACTCTTTTGGATGAGTTCAGCATTTCCAATATGGCTCCTGCCGACGATTGGCTTCAAAGCAGCGCTCAGGAACAGATGGGTGACGTCATGGATACTACTTCCATTATTTATACAGTCTATGGTTTTCCCATATACATCTTTTAGCCTATATGCTCTCTATGAGATAACCCTGGTGACATCACTTTGCCATCATCACTGTTTCCCAGACTTGACGGTGATTCTCCACAACCACAACAAAAAAAACACATTAAATTTTGTCACACTGATGATTTGAACTGTCTCTGATAAATGAAATTGGAGGAATGCCCCTCTACAGAATCTACACCTTTCCTGGTTGACCATTGGAAGTGGCCCATAAGCATAAAAAGTTAGCTCCGTCTCAGAGTTCATGGAGGGTGTAAAGAGCAAGACAGACTGCCGGTCTCCAAGCAACACCCAGTGAGGCATTCCAGTAATGAGACAAGAGGAAAGCATCCTCTTACTGTGCACTCAACCAGATGCAACTAATGCTTCATTCAGAGTCTTTCAAAGAACAGACAGGGAGGGAAGCAGCCCAGACTGGCACATGGAAGCCTCTGGTGCTAATGTTTGTCCACAGTTACAAGGACCCACAAAAAGGATCTTTACAAGCTAAACCAGCTTCTCAACTTTTAGGCTTCTGTCAATAAAACATCAGAGGAAAATAAATTACAACAATTGCTTCTGGACTTGGATGTGAACACACATTTTATCCTCACAATAATCCTTTCCCCTGAGCAGGTACTTCTCATATATCAAACGTCCCATTTACTCATTTTTTTAACCCCATTTAGCTGCACAGCTCAGTAATCCAGCTCGTGGGCGTGAGGAGGAGAGATGTATTATAATGAAGCGCTTTACCTACGGAGTCTATCTCTAGCAGCCGCTGGAGGTCGCTGATGCTGCGGATCTCGCTGCGGGAGAGGCGCTCCAGCAGCTCCCGGGGGAGAGGAGACTCCTGTGGGAAGAAAGACATTCATTGGGGGCGTTTGTGCGTAAAATGCGCAAAATCACAAAGCATAATCTATCTTTTAGGCAATGCTGTCAAATGTTGCAGGCAGCCTATCTGCGCCAGGAGAAGGACTTTAGTGCGCAATTAAGCAGACTAAAGTTTAAATACTCTACATGCTAGGGTTTATTTGCTACTGTGATGCACTTAGTAAAAGCAAATCTCACTCTATGCAGAAGCAAATATCAATAACAGTAGACTATACTTGTGCGTGGCTCACCTCAGCAGCGATGCGTAAAAGGCAGAGGTAGCCGGCGAGGAGGTGGTACACCACAGCTCTCATCTCCTCTCAAATTCGCTGCATTGGCACCAGGACGAGGCGGAGATCCTCTGCAGGAGCCGGGCTGTCGCTCCCTGTTCTCGGGAGCCCACAAACATCCCTTGGGAGAGCAGTGGTCTCCACTAAGACCTCGATGAAAGAGCGTGCTATGGGCGCGTCAAGAACCGAGGATGATGAAGAGGAAAGTATCTTCTACTCCAGCCGAAAGGATAAGTCACTGAAGATGATTTCCAAAATGAACCAAAAATCAGCTGAAAAAGTTTCAAATCAGGGAGGAAAATTTAAATCTAATTGTGTTCAAGTTTATGTCCAGTAGCTCGTTTTGGCATCACAGGAACAGATGTCCAGTGGAAGTATGAAAACTCTTCTATATCATTCACACATCTCTCAATATCCATCATTTTGTCCTCATTATAATCCCTTCAAAGTCTCATTTGTTCGTCCTCCAGCTGTTGGGTACCTTGGCACTCTTTGTGCGTAAATCACTGATCTGTAAAATGATATCTTCCAGAAACAAAAAGATCTGTCCCGAGTTCGAGGATGAAGTGGCATCAATAAATGAAAAATGGCTCAGAACCCTCTCCGCCCTGCTGCCCAAACAGAGGAGTTGGATGTCAGTTCCCAGCGGTCCTGTGATCTCCGGGGTGAATGAAGTCGAGATGCTTTCAGTCACAGGATATAGCCTGTGCGCGTTCCCGTGGTACAACACACTGGGAGCGCGCTTTGAATAATAAACTGCAGCAAATTGTAGGAGGTCTGACCACAGCAAAGAATCGAGCATGTCTGAGTATCACTAGAAGTCACTTTTATCACAGCTTTATTACGACTCCACACAACTTTTACTGGAGAGGAGCTTGACATTTATTGAGATACATTTAGCTGATGTCTGCATGTTCTCAATGCTGCTTTGATGGTTTTTATCTTGCAAACATTTACTTATGCCAATTCTCACCTCATCTTTATAATAATCAAATCCAATCCATTTTATTTATATGGCACATTTAAAAACAACAAGGTTACCAAAGTGCTGCACAACAAATACAAACAGTAGAAATAAATAACAGTAAGATTTAAAATGCAGTAAATTAAAAGACGAACAGAGACCAACACAAACTCTCATGCTGTATTAAAAGCCAAGGAGTTAACATTAGTTTTAAGACGTGATTTAAAAGTATCCAGGGTTGTGGGGGCATTTTGACTTGGGTGGGAAGCTCATTCCACAGGTTAGGAGCTACCACTGAAAAAGCTTGGTCACCCCTCGTCTTTTGTTGACTTTTTGGCACGACAAGACACATCTGATCAGCAGAACTCAGTGCTCTGGAGGGGGCGTAGATGCAGTGGCTGTTCTAGACCAATTTTACCGGGGGGCCAGGCTGGGGCCAAGAGTGCTTTGATGGTTTTTATCTTGCAAACATTTTCTTATGCCAATTTTCACCTCATCTTTAAAATAATCCAATCCAATCTAATCCATTTTATTTATATAGCACATTTTAAAAACAACAAGGTTACCGAAGTGCTGCACAACAAATTAAAAGACAAACAGAGACCAACACAAACTCCCATGCTGTATTAAAAGCCAAGGAGTAAAAATGAGTTTTAAGACGTGATTTAAAAGTATCCAGGGGGGGGGGCATTTTGACTTCGGTGGGAAGCTCATTCCACAGGTTAGGAGCTACTGCTGAAGAAGCTCGGTCACCCCGTGTCTTTTGTCGTCTTTTTGGCATGGCAAGACGCATCTGATCAGCAGACCTCAGTGCTCTGGAGGGGGCGTAGATGCAGTCAACATGAGTCCCTTAGCACTCTAAGGGACTGGAACCAAGTGCCACACACACGTGTTCCACCTGTAACATTAGCGCGATACCGAAGCTTTTTTTATTGTATAATATTTGTTTGGTGGAGGGGGCGGGGGGGGAGCACAGGGGTGTCCAGGTTCAGTTTTACAGGGGCACTGGCCCCTGTTGGCCCCTCCCCAGAACCGCCACTACGTAGATGTGTGTGAGGCCAGAGATGTACTGAGGTGCCAGACCATTTAGTGACTTAAAAACAAACGTTAAACTCTTAAAACTAATTCTGAAATGGAAAGGGAGCCATAATAACTATGAATAAAGCAAGAAAATGCAACTTAGAGTACAAACATTGTTATGTAATATACAAGTGATGATAATCTGTGATCTTCTGTCTCTCAGAGCTACTCTCTGATAATTATCTGTCTCCATGGAGGGTCATTTGTACTGTAGCTAAAGTTGAAGGTCCATGTTTCAGTTAAATCATCCTCCTCTTCTCATCAATGTGTGTCAGTGTTTGTGTTTCTGAGTGTGTTCCGTTGTGTGTGTTAGAGTGTTTCTAATCAATATCACATGAGAGGGAGTGATGGTGAACTGAATATCAGACACAACTTAGACTTACATCAGTGCTGATGTTCAGTTCAACATCACAACCTCCTTGAGTTTGATATTGTTTTTATACAGCAGTTATACAAGAAGACAGCAGCAGTAAAAAGTAACAATAAACAACAGACTTAATTTTTGCAAGCTGACATAAACTCCACCAGTTCAAAGATTTAAAGAGGGGGTATGATGCTCATGTTTTAGGCTTTGTATTGTCCTTCTTGTAGCTTTACAGTAGCTTTCCATGATTAAGAGCTAAGAAAATAATTAACTTTTTTCAGACTGGTGTCTTTAACGATGCCTATTTCAGCTACTGTCTCTTTAAGGCACTTTAAAGCACTTCAGGACCCTCCTCCTGTTGCCATGTTACAGAGTCATCATGGAGTTAACCACTGTTTCTCTGATTAATATGACAAATTATGAATTATGAATTATGACCCTTTTGGACCCTAAATCTGACCCGCAAACTTTGGAAAGGGACAGAAAACACCCCAGCAACCAAAACAAGAGTGTTACATTTCTTATGCCCTTTAATGGAGATTCAGTAATATGTGATGTCATGATTTGAACAAATCTCATGTGAATCTCCCATGGTTATCTTCGGAGATCTTTGTGCACAGGGTTCTCTTTCTTCAAAGGGTTAGGGTTAGCTAAGTTAGCACTCAGAGCAGTCTCGACCAGCTCCTTCCTTTCATGTAGATGGAGTTGTATACTTTAACTATCGTTCAATCGCTGCAATTATAGTCTGCTTTGTGATTCTGATGATGTGTGAATGCAAACAGCTAAAATTTCCCCCCCAACTTTGCCCAGACCTTTCCGTGCTCAGCTCCTACTAAAATGTCTGTGTGGAGTTGAGCTGATGTGAGAACACATCAGGAAGTATCCATGAAGATTTACTGTGACTGAGTAGGCGGGTAGAAGACATTTTTCAACATGTGACCAAGCGGCAACCTCCGTCCAAGAAAATTGAAGCCAATGCAGAAGTGTTAAAAAGTGTAGTTCATCTGAAGTCCCGGAAACCACATACACACAAATTCAAAAAAGACGATCTTTACAGCAGAAATAAACAATGTTTACAGCCTGGTTGAAAAAATGAGTGTAGTCTGGATAGCTCATTTCTCTATCGGCACACACTGTACGGGGGGGTGAATTTTTTCATAACGCTGCAATTTGGAAGATATTAAGATCACAAGTCTTCCAATGAGAGGCACAGCTTGCTTGATTGACAGGCAGAAACACTGTAGCTGTTGGCTAGGAGGCTCTAAGCCCGCCTCTTTACATCACACTCGCTCGACAGCAGTTATGTTGAGTTCAACATTTCCAATACGGCTCCCACCGAGGCTTGGCTTCAAAACAACGCTTCAGAAACAGATGGGCGATGTCACGGACACTACGTCCATTATTTATACAGTCTATGCATGCCACCAGTGCAACCATAAAAGAGTATAACTTGTAATAGGATGAATACAAATATTCAAATTTGAGGAAAGAATGAAATCAGTTTGAAATCAGTTTCAAGACGAGAACAGTGAGTAAGTCTGCACATTTGTACGTTTTCAAGCAGCACTGATAAATGCAGAAACTGTTATTATTGGGTTAGGTCTATATTGCTTCTCATCATCATGTTAAAAACATCCCACTGTAGCTTTCAGAGCATACGTTTAATCTCATGGCCTGCCTCCTGAGACCTATCCATGCCAATCGCCTCTGTTTGCTGACAGAAACTTCAGACTGTGAAGAAGCAAAACTCCCCAAGATGTTCTAGAATATTTCATACATTGGCATAAAATATCAAGAACTCATCCATCCATCATCTCCACCACCTGGTCAGGGCTGCAGGGGGCTGTAGCAGGTAATGCAGGTCGCAAACTCCTTTAAATGGAATCAACAGTCAGCTTGAAGGACAATCCCAGACAGCACGTCCTTCTTTAAGATGGTTATAGTTGCAACTTTTCAAACATGTGTGATTTGTAACATGCATTACCACATCCTTCAGTATGCATCCTTCAGTATGCATTATGAAAAGCAGTTTATATTGATCCATCTCTCTGTGTAAGTGAAGGAAATTGTTGAGGGAATGAGAAAGACTTTTCAAAGCTAAAGCTTAACAAAGCAGCGCTGGAATCTGGAAATCCAGCCTCAAGCATTCGAACAAGCACGTACACATTTAGTCTCTCTTTGTCCGTCTCGATTTTCTCATGTACGCACAAACACATGCACAGCAATCTAAGCAGGCTCCTTCATCCCACCAACACACACAAAGTAATCTTAAAGAAGTTAATCTGACTTTATCTCTCTGTTTCCTGTGAAGACAAAGGAAGGAGGAAAGGAGAGGAGAAAAAATCAGAAAGAGAAGGAGAGGTAAAAGAACTTGAGAAGAAGAAGGACTGATAAGACTCTGAGGCTGAGAGACTGTAAGAGTGGGGTGTATGTCTGTGTGCTCGTCTGCGTGTGTGTGGAGAAAATCCTGGCTGTGTTGGACCAAACACACCACCAATTAAAGCCCATTTAGCCTGACAGAGGCTAATACCATCACAACAGAACTCCACCTCTGTCTCTGCCTCCGCCTCTCCTGAACGGCTTCAGTGCTCCAGACACACAGACACACACAGACACACACAGACACACACACACACACACACACACACACACACACAGACAAAGAACCGGAATGATGGAGGGGAAATGGGTCAGAACCGATTCGGATCTTGAATGGCGACACACTCGTGCCGTGACGCTGTCACTTCCTCCTGGCAGCAGCTCTGAAGCATCCCACTCATCCTGTTCTGATTTCTTTTTTTCTCTTCTGTGGCTGTTGTCTGTCTCTGGACCAGTCAAGCTCCCTGCTGTCAACATCTCAAGTGTGACTGTTAAAGACAGAGTGGAGACAAACTTCATGTTCCACTTTTTTTCTGCAGTGCTAACTTACAGTGGGAAAGTAACACAGTATACTGTAGAGTAGGGATGGGTATTTCAAGCTAAAATACTATTCAATAATCACTGGCATCTTCTGGGGATTATACGTTATTGAGCGGGAGAAGGTGCTGCTGGTAGCGGGCACTGTCAGCGTCTGTCTCAACCTTTATGTCTGTGTTTCTGCGACACAGCACCCTGATGTATTAGTTTCTGTTTCTGAATCTCACACCACTACACATTCCCAGTGACTGTACCTATTGTTTCTGACTTCTTTCACTTTTTAATGAAGTTAGATTCTTCTTCTTCTGTTATTTAATGCTGTTAGCAAACAGCTTTAAGACGCTCTATAGCCACTGTCTGGCAGGAATAGCATTTTACAACAAGGCACCAGTGAAAACGATGAAAATAGTACAAAATTAGATAATATTTGCATTAACTCTTCAATTTTTAATGAGTGAATGAAAAGAGCATTTGAAAATCATGTTCCATCCTTAGTATACATAAAGTGAAGTCTGGCAGTTCATTTGGGTAAAACTGAGCCAATCATTGTAAGAATTGATGCATTATTCATGTTTGTGTGGAATACCCTCCTAAACAGTAAACTTATTGAGAGTGCTGAGTCGTAACTTGAGTTAAAGTGGTTTAAAAAGTTGTGTTTTTTAAAATGCCAAATACACATAATGTTCATGTGGGGCTGGGACAAAATATGTATTTGACAGTATATCATTGTACTCACATGTGTGATACAATTATCAATTCTCTAGCACCAAACATAGACTTGCAGCAGTGCTCATGTGGCAGAAGTTTAATTGAAGGTGACAGACGAATGGGAGCTGACTGAAAACGA
Organism: Notolabrus celidotus; assembly: GCF_009762535.1. Taxonomy (NCBI): domain Eukaryota; kingdom Metazoa; phylum Chordata; class Actinopteri; order Labriformes; family Labridae; genus Notolabrus; species Notolabrus celidotus. The sequence continues at coordinate 32,319,880 of NC_048278.1, forward strand.
CCCCGCTAGTTGTTGACATTGAAACCATACGGGTTAACATAAAAACTAACAGGTCTACATAGATGAGTTGGTTATGGCGGTCAAGCTCTAAAATGTAATATGTAATGAATATAATATGTTATGAATATATATGTAATGTATGTGTATGAATTTATGTGCTTTGGCAATAACATGTCTTTGTTCATGCCAATAAAGCAAATTGAATTATATAAAAAAGTGCACTTATTTTGAAATGTGCCTTTTTTTTATTAAGAAATGTGAATATTGTGCTCTTGTTTCACAGTCTTTATATTTCTGTATATTTAATTTACAGACTAGAAACATGTTCCTTGTTACATCTCTGTGAAACAAAACCACATTTCTATGACACCTACAAAAAGGGCAAAACTAAAATATTTCTCCTTAGGAATTTAAAGGCCCTGTGAGGAGTTTTGAACTGGCTGAGAAACAGACTGAAAATGATACCGATGCCTCTTTATGACCTTCAATAGCAAACAAGACCATCAGCAACAACACTAACACCTTCTCTGTTGTCATTTTTAATGCCTGAAACCGCCCTGAGGGGGTGGGTGTCAGACCAGATAATGGACATCTCACTTCAGAAACAGCCTTTATTTGACTGTTTTCATGGAAAATAATCACATTGCCTGATAAAGTTGACTGTTAAAAGACAACAGGATGAAGTTTATGTTGAAAACATTACTTTTGCATGTATAGGACAAGAGATAAGAGGTATCACTTTGTCCACAAGGGGGGCGCCAGAATCGATACAAAACAAAAGTTCCTCACAGCAGCTTTAATATGGGTTCAAGATTTGGCTCCTACAAAATGAATTTTGTTTTCTCCACTTAATCAGAGATGGTGACGTATCATTATATGTGTCTTGTAATATATCAATGCTGTGTTGTGATATTATCTTTAAAGTTAGCCAAATATCCTATGCTATCGTATCGCTTAACCAGTTAGTTATATCAGCTGTCCTGCTCTGTCTTGTGTTTTTGAACTTGCTTGATGTTTGGTCATGTTTGAAGAATTGTCAACATACACGTTTAGACATAGGCAGAGTTTGTCCATTAAGACAGAATTAGAGGAGTTAGCATCTTGTAGCTATAAACTATAGGCGCACCAAGAGGCAAAAATACAACTTCTTGCATAATAGAGCTTTAAAGATTTATGAACCTTTAGTAAAGAAAGTTGAAAGAGGCGGGGCACTGAATAAGCTTTCTTTATTGTCCTCCTTTCTCTTTTTTTTATCTCACACAACTGTCAAAGCAGAGAAGTTAATTTTATGGAGTTTATTTATAACAACCCAGGGAACGCATCATGTTTGAGTTTGGAGAGCTTTCACTGGAGCACTTCAGGAGTGTTTGGCATTCCTAATACAAACAGCTCTCCAACCCAAGCTGCTGTCCTGTGGGAAAGGAGAATGGCACCAATGGGATTAAAGTAAGATGAAAATATGAGTCAGATTTGAGGAGGGTGTTGGAGATATGAGCAGAAATAAAACACACAGAGTGTTTAAGAAACAGGGAGCCAATAAAAGTTAATCCTGCAGGGGATAAAAACTTTTATGAGGAGGGTGGGGGTTAAGGGCTATCCCCATTAATTTCTTTCTTTTACAAAACCAGGCACATGGTGGAAAAATCTCTTTTTACACATTTTTCCTCCCTTCACTCTTCAATCCAGCCAACATTAATTAATAAAGCTTTTTTTAAAAAAAAGTCAGAATGGATTTCACCGTAAAACCCAGAGTAAGTCTACGACTGGGCACCTGCCAAAACCTATTGTGCTACGCATGAATGTTTGGTCATCAGCCAACTGCAGATTTATCCTGGATTACCATCTCAAATATGCCGGCATTTACCTACATGTAATGCTACCCCCCCACACACACCCCCACCACCCCCGCCCGTCTGTTCATCTCAGGCCACAAGGCTCTGAGAGAATGCTTTATTTAGGTCTGTTTGGGAAAGGAAACACAGGGCCCTTGTACTGTGTGAACACATGAAGACAGAGGGCCAGCTTAACTGGAAGGGGGCATACAGTAAGTGCTGGACCTCCCACCATTCTGCATGAGATTTACTTGGCATTAAATACCAAACTGGAAAGCAGCCAATAAGTGCAAATCTTCATAAAAACTTCACAAACTTCTAACTTTGCTATTTGCTAAGATTAATATTTAAAAACATTCACTGCAGGATCACTTGTAGTAAACAATCTTAGGATACAATAATAGTTGTGATGTTTTTCATGCAAGTTAAAGTGCAATCATTTCTGAGAAGATATTCAAAGTGCAAACTAAGACTGTTTTATGTGGTGAAACAGAATATTTAGGCAAAATAAAAGAAAATCCTTCAGATATAATGGAATTGCTCCAAACTGTCTGTGAGTAGAAGTGTGATTTGAAGCTGCAGAAAGATCTCTTCTACTTCTTTATGTTTTGTGCAGCTTTTTAACAATATGAGTAATGCGCAATAAACATAGTTTGAGGTTTCCTTTGGTACTTGATTCTCTGTTTGCATGTGGGATGTTGTTGGTTTTCAGTGTTTAGAAAATATTGCTATTATAGTGAAGGAAGTTTAGCATGTCCTGCACTTGTATCAAGACAAATTTCCCCAAAGGGGCAATATTGCATCATATTCTATCATATTCTATTGTATCTATAACGGGTGTGAGGGTGAACCCAAAAGCAGCACACTGGAGCCCGGAGGAAACAGCAGGTAACAGTCTTTACTAACCAGGTCACACAATGTCTGTTGAGAAGCTGGTTTCGCTGTGTGGAGGATCAGGCCGGAAACAGAAGAGGAGCAGGCAAATCTCTTGGTCGGGGACAGAAGGCTGAGGTAGTTACCAGGGCAGAAACGATGAAGGAAGGTCGGGGACAGGCAGGGTCGAAACCGGGAGATCAGTCCGAGGAAAAGTGCTGGAGAGTCTTGCATTTGCAGAGAGAACAATCTGGCGCTGAGTGAGCTGAAACCGGGACTTAAATACTGGCAGCAGGTAATGAGAAACAGGTGATTTGTGTTGGCTTAATGAGGAGAGTGTGGTTCAGGTAAACGAAAGGGAGTAGAAATGTAACACAACAATGTAAAACATATCGAACCATAACATATTGTATTGTTACATATCGTTTCGTATCGTGTCGTATAGTAACAAAGCGTATCATAATGTATCATGTCATATCATACATATCTTATTGTGTCTTAACATATCATTTCGTATCATGTCGTATCGTAACAATGCGTATTGTAAAATATCGAACTGTAACATTACATATCAGTTTGTATTGTGTTGTATCGTATAGTAACAAATCGTATCGTAAAATATCGTATTGTAACGTATTGTAACGTGATGTACCAAACATATCCTATTGTATCGTATTGTTAGATATCGTTTCGTATCATGTTGTATTGTAACATATCGTACCACGTCGTATCGAACATATCCTATCATAAAGTGTCGTGCTGTGTCATGTCGTATCGTATTGTATTGTGCTGTATTGCAACATATTGTATTGTGTCATATCGAACATATCCTATCATACTGTGTTTTGCTGTGTCATATCCGTAGACTGTAAAAAATATGGATGTAGTATCCGTGACGTCACCCATCTGTTTCTGAAGAGCTGTTTTGAGACCAATCGGCTGCGGCAGCCATATTGCTTCTGTCGAGCCAGTGTGACGTAAAGAGGCGGGCTTTGAGCCTCCTAGCCAACAGCTGCAGTTTTCCCACGGGCAGCTGTGCCTCTCATTGGAAGACTGGTAATCTCAATATCTTCGAAATTGCCAAATTAGAAAAACATTCACCCCCCTCACAGTGAGAGGACATCGAGAAATTAGCTATTCAGACTACACTCATCTTTTGTACCAGGCTGTAAACATGTTTATTAATGCTGCAAAGATCGTCTTTTCCCCATTCATGTGTATGTGACTTCCGGTACTTCCGGAGCCAGCCTCAAGCGGATCCTCGATGAACTGCAGCTTTTAACACTTCCGCATTGACTCATATTTTTAGACTGGAGGTTGCCGCTTGGTCATATCGTACCGTATTGTAAAGATACCAAGCTGATTTGAGATCAGATTTATGTATGATGGGTGGGATCAGTAAATCAGTTCAAATTATTTTTAAATTTAAGTAACTACTGGGTTCAAACTGACTGTGATATTTATTAAGTGTTTACCACAAGATATATGAGCAATTAACACAGTGAGACTGGGTAAGAATTTCTGAGATGTCTTCTTTATTGTACTGAGTCTTCAGAGGATTCTATTCATATTCATAACTACGGTTATAGCAAATAAGTGAAGCCTGCCTGGGCAGCTTTCAGTATACTTTAAATTATTTAGGGATATATATAAGATACTTTACTTCAGGATAGAGGAACAGGCCTGAGACCAAAATGGGAAATTGTAAAAGGGAACAGTAAAAAAGTGACACTCTGTCCATCAACAAAGACCACTGATATGCCCTTGAGCAAGGCGATGTGTTTATAGTGCACGGGCCTGTGATGTGAAGCAGGGCCTTGTGACACTGTTTAAGACCACATATAAGCCATGCAAGAAAACCACACTTACCTGTATATATGTATCTTATTTCTTCTATAATGTTGCTTATAAAACAAAATATGAAAAAACATCTGATATAAGTGAACTTTACAAAGGAATGTTTGGAACAGATGTATCTCCGCCTTCTTATCTGAGCATCGAGACGAAACATCAGAGCACTGATCCTGCCTGAGTACTTCCTGTACCGATGTTAACGTCTATAAACCTTCTCTGTGTTTACAGATGATGAAGACAAAGAAAGGCTTCCACACGTCAGGTTTATAAGGGAAGGAAGTGAAAGCAAAAAGGGAAGAAGGCAATGACACTCAAGTAACGGATTGACGCTTCAACTTTCCTTCTTAAAGAGAATAGAAACCTCTAACAGCAGAAGTAATCGGGGCAGAGGGCACATTTTCATTTGATGTATTTTCAGCCACAGTGAGGCGTTTTTTTCTCATGTGCCTATAAATACTGCAGACTGCACTGGTTACTCAGATCTGTAAAAACAGCCCTTCTGTGACTTCAGCAGGAAGAACACTTGTTCCATTTAACCTCACTTCACTCTCATATAAGGTGCACAAGATCTGCATCACAGAAATAGTTCAATTGGTTCAGATTTTAATTGTCTGGTTCATGTGCCCCCAATCTGACCTCCCACTTCCAGCCAGCTGCAGCCAAAAGTAAACACCTCTTCCCTTTTCCTCTTCCTCCAATTCTATCCCCTCCTCCTACGATGTTTGTCAATAGATGTATGTGATAAGGTGATGATCCACATAACCAGAGGGATTGAAAAACAGCTGGGACAGAGCAACAATGAAAACAAAAACCACTCTCAGTAGATTGACAGAGTTTGCCCAGCTGACAGCTGTTTGGGAACGATGAGTGTTGAGTGTGAAAACAGGCGCCGCTGGGTGGTTTGACCTGTGGAACATTTGACTCGTCCCCGATTGTTCATCCTCTCAGTTGGGAGACTTTAATCTCCTCTGCGGAAATAATTGGGAGGCAGTGATGGAGTTAATTGTATTTTCCATCGATGATTCATCAGGAAGTGTTGGTGAACCCCGCTGACCACACACCCACACTCTCAAGTATGTGTACAGGATCATGCACACACACTACAAGGTAAAAAACAAGTGACTGTAAAAACATAGTCTACATATCAACACACACTAATATGTTAAGGTGCTGCAAGTGCACACTGTCACACATTAACCACATCTGCATACAGGCAAGCATTTGCACACACCAGCTGACTAATCATGGCCTAATTCCACCAGATCTGTGTCCAGTCTGTCTCAGATCCGTCACAGCACTGGATCTGATAGGTTTCAATTCTAGTCAATGTGTTAACTCCCACTGGATCTGCTCCGTTGCGTTCTGGCTGCATCTCTGATCCGGCAGCTCGGAACGCAACGGATCAGATACGCAAGACTTCTATTTTTGCAGGATGCCGGAACACAACGACTCAATCTGCACAGAGCAGTTGGAGCAGGACAGGAAGTCAGGCACCGAAACAAAATTAAAACATCTGGTTAATTTTCAGAATAAAACACTCCATGATATCATTAGATCGTTTTTAACTTAACTATGACAACAAAATGTGACTTTGAGCAGAGCCAGGCCTGGAGTCAACAGATCAGAGGTTTTCAGAGGACCATAAAGACAACATGGATGATGAGAGGAGGAGGAGAATCCTTGATTCAGTGATTGCAGCGGGAAAACCTTGGTCACATGACTCCAGCTGTCCGGCGGTCCTGAAACTGGTGGGTGTTGACGGACAAGAGAGCACGAAGCCGGACTGCAGCGGATCGGAGATCGACCGGACACGGATCTGGTGTGAGTCCAGTGTTATAGGTGCATGTACAGTTGATCTCAGAACCCCTCGTCTATTATCTGACAGCAGTATATACCGCTGGAAACAACAGACAACCAAGCCAGTAGTTAGTGTTAAATTACCTCAAGGTAAGCCTTTCCTTTCCATGTGCTCCGTTGTTTGCAGTACAGTTAGCAACTTGTGGATGACAGTCTAATGCAAAATTTAATTATACACTTCAGAATTGTCTGCAAAATAATTGCTGTCATTTCCTTATTCTGGAGTACCTGTTCATTGGGCGCCAATATGGCTTGTTGAGGTACGTACGAAGGCTCTAGTCATCTAGTCACTAGCTGTTTGGTTGTTGTTTTTTCTGTTAGTCCCAGTTTCACTGTAAACAGTTACAAAGAGCTTCCACCCTTACTATTTTACTTGACATTAATGGGTGTTAAGTTTGCTGGAATAACAACATGATGCAGATTTGTAAAAAGTTCAAATAAAAGCTTTAGGTCTTTTATCAGGAGCGGGCCTATGTTCCCACATTCAGATCGATCATTATCAGTGTATTTTTGTAAGTCTGAAAATAAAAACGCTGGAAGCGGATTGGCTTCCAAAACATAGCATCGAGCATTTTTGTCACTTAAAGCTGCTGTGAGGAACTTTTAATTTGTATTGATTTTTGCGCCCCCTTGTGGACAAAGTGGTACCTCTTATCTCTTGTCCTGTACATGCAAAAGTAGTGTTTTCTACAAAAACATTTTCCTGTTGTCTTCCAACAGTCAAATTTATCACACAATGTGATTATTTTCCATGAAAACAGTCAAATAAATGCTGTTTCTGAAGTGAGATGTCAATCATCCAGTCTCACAGCGGTTTCAGGCGTTAAAAATGTCAACAGAGCAGGCATCAGTGTTGTTGCTGATGGTCTTGTGCTTCTAAAGGTCATGAAGAAGCATCAGTATCAGTTTCAGTCTGTTTCTCAGCCAGTTCAAAACTCCTCACAGTGCCTTTAAGTTCAAATTAATCATCAGAGTGGCCGGATAGTTGCACTTGCATGCAGATATCTGTAAGTGGAGATATATATGTGATTGTCACCACAGATGGGAGTCAAGATGTCACTGTGGCAGATTGCGTGCTGCCTGCTTTTGCTCTCCATAAGGACTGCTGATTCATGATTCAACTATACTTCTCAGGCTACACACAGAAACCTGAAAACTACAATCCAGGCCCCCACATACAGATCATATATTATATGTAGAATCTGTAAATAGAGGTTAATATACAGTAACACAAACAAAAGGACAGATAACCACTGTGGGTAAACTACTCTCTTTCTCTCTCCACCTATCATCCTCCTTTCCAACCCCTCTCACCCTCTCCATTGCTTGATTCCACTGCCGTTTCAAAAGATTAAGAGGCCAATTAGTAAAGCTCTCACGGCAGTTATTACCACGCTGGGAAACTGGAGAGAGAAGAAATCCCCCCTCTCCTCTTCCAAAAGAAGGATTTCTCCCTCATTGTCGCCGGGTTGGGAGAGAAGGATGTGGGGTGTATTTGGAGGGCTGCTGATGTGGTAATTTTGGCTCCGAAACAATGCTGCGCTGTCTAAAGACGGGTAATGGAGGGAAGTAGCCGAGGTCGTGTTTGCCTTGTGTGTGTGTGCGTTTCTGTGTGTGTGTGTGCGATACACAAGCTGCAGTAACACAAACAGTGAGGTGACATCATGGCATCACTCTGAAGGCCACGCTAGCCTCCAGATGAAGGAGGAAGCATCGTATTAACTCCTAATCAGGACGATGACACAGATGCTTTGTGTGGTTGTTAATGAGCACCAGGAAAGACAGAGTGGAAAAGAGAGAGAGGCTGTTCCTGTGTCCATGTGTTTGAGTTACCATGGAGGTAAAATCCGCCTTACTCATTTGTATCTGAACACATCTAGCACTATGAAGACATTACTTTGTTTTTGTTACTTCATGCAAAGACATCTTGCAGTAGGGTAAACATGTTCTATTGCACTTAAGTTGTGTTTCTGTATGTCTTTTTTAGCTTAGTGAAGTATCTTATCTAAGTATCTTAACATGAGAATCCATTCGGCTTCTGTCTGTGTAAGACAGGGTTGTCCTTATGTAAAACATTTCACAGACTTCACTCAAACTTGCTCAGATTCAGGAGCAGACACAACTTGCTCCAGTTCCCATCCAAACAAAGCAACCCTTTATGTTTTGCTTCTGCTGCTCTGGTTCCATTCTGGGCTGTTATCTTACTTTATGCAGGAGATGAATAACTCTCTGAGGAAATATACAAACATGTACTTATCTCCATTAAATATAATCGGTGCAACAATACCATGTCAATGCATCATCAGTCATTTATTGCAGTCTTTATCTAAATGTTGATCCTGATCTGGGATAAAGTGCCCTCTTGGAATCCACTGTAGTAGATACAACATTAAAAATAGCCTTCTCTGGTGCCCTTTCAGAGGAAAATGCACAAAAAAGTGCCCTCTGGATTGCACTATAATGTAATAAAACTTTAAAAAGCGCCCTCTGGATGCCCCTTAAATGTATAAAACGTAAGTAAGTGCCCTCTGGATGCCCCTCAAATGCACAAGACGCAAAAAAAGTGTACTCTGGATGCACCTATGTATTAAACATAGACAAGTGCCTTCTGGATGTCCCTAAATGTATAAAACTTTTTAAAAAGGGCCCTCTGTAAGCCCCTCAAATGCATAAAACACACAAAAAAATGCCCCCTTGTTGACCCTGAAATGTAGAAAATGTCAGAAAGTGCCCCCTAGATTCCCCTAAAATTTATAAAAAGTTTTTTTTTAAAGTTCACTTTGGATATCTATGTAGTTCATTATGTTGTGTTATGTTAATTATGTAATATAATCAATAATATAGAAAGTTTAGTTTTTTGCTTTTTCATATTTCATTTGTTTGCATAAATGTTCACCAGAATGCAGGAATTTAAGCTGCAGAAAAGAGTTAAGGCTGCCTCAATTAATTCAAATTCACCCTAAACTGGGAGTAGTGGGGGTTTGAAAGGAGGTCCCTTTTTTTGTTTTCGCCCCTACCCCTCAAACAGCCTTTTTTTTTTCTCAATTTGAGGGCATAAAACATCAACCCCTCTCTCCCTGATCTCCTGATTATACAGGTTTATTAATGTAAGTACTGAACAAACCAAATGTAGCCACAATCTTCATCGACAAATCCTCTCAATGCTGACAAACTTTGAATCTGTTCCTATTTTTCCCGCTGTCAGTTCGTCATTTCACATAACTGTTGTGACCCCCTCCATCCCAGTCACTTCTGACCTATCTCACTGATGTCCAAGTCCAGCTCTTCAGAAGTCCACCCCTCTCCTATGGAGCCCCTCCCCTGAGTAAAGAAATAAAACAGAGCCATGTGCCGTGCTCATGGACAACAAATCCGTGGGTACAGGTTTGTAATCCGTCACAAGGATTTGCAAACTGTGCACACGGATTGGATTTGACTCTGTGTACAAGGTTTGCAAATTTGCATGCATAGCTTACAAATCCACTCCCACACATGTAGAGTCCATACTCATGGATAGGTTTTCCATGCACACAAATGTTTTATTAACTTAGAATGAGCCTTTTATTATCTACATAAGGAGCAGGTCCCCTTCCATGGAGGCTTCCATCTTGCACTACCATGTTTCTACAGGAGCCCAGAATGGACAAACCAGTAATGGCCATACGCGTTTTTGTGTTCAGCGAGTTAAAAATGCAACAAATGAAAGACAAAAAAAGAAGAGAGCAGCGATGTTGTGCGCCAAAGAATTTGTATTGATAGACATTTTGATGGTAAAAACTTGATAAATGGAGGACCATACTTATCAGGTATCAGAGGAGCTTCTTGTCCTCAAGGGCCACCATCACTCTACCGACCGGAGGGGTGAGTAAGGGAGCGTTTCAATCTAGAATCTGACTCCTTGATTTCAGATCTAAATATTCCCATTTCTACACACTGTACCTTGAAGCAAACTAATAGCCAGAGAAACTGCATGACAGCATCACCTCTTGGATGACCAAAATACATGCTCTTAAATGCAATTCAAACACTGAGAGACAGTCACATGTCTCATTTGTGTCAATAACCAGGAAAACAAAGGGAAATGGCCAGCTTGTAATTCACACAGTGTATGCACACACTGCAGAATATGTCCTATTCAGAGCTTCACTGGCGTTTTAATAAAGTATAAAGTTCCCAGGTACCAAAGACAAAAGAAACAATGCAGACGATCACAGAGGAATGCGCTGGCTGAGACAGCATTATTTTGACTGCATTTTCTGGCAAAGAGAACAAAACTCCAGCATACCTGTGTGTGTTTATGTGTTAATTATTATACAGTGATGTTATTACCTGCGTGCCAACTCGCCAGCAGGTGATGGCAGAAAGACAGCAGACTCTCTCTTGTGTTGAGACACGAAGTAACCTGGCTCTGCTCTCCCTTTCCACAGCTCTCATTACTATCCTCCATATCTCTGCAGAGAAGTCATTAAAACGCTGGATAAGACAGAGACAAGAGCTCAACAAGCCTGAGCTGGAGGGCTGAACATGAGTAGGAGGAGGGAGAACCACAGAGGGAAAAGTTATAAAAGGCTGATGAGGATTTGGCTGAGTATTAAGAGGAACAGTTACTGTTTTGTCTTATTAATCTGTCTGGTAGTGTTTGGCACAGAGAGCTGCTCGGAGAACTGCCTCCATGAAGCTTGATGACAGACCTGATTGACACTGGCACTCTAGAAATAGCAGGGTTTAGTGGACACAGGACTTATCTATTTAGAAATGAACTATAACCCATAACTCACTAACATAGACTGAAATTTTACAATATTTTATTTTTTTGCACATGTACCTGAAATTTGCCAGGTAGGTCAGTGGCCTCAAACAATGACTGTAACATCATTTTTCCCCACTTACAAGGCTCTGCTCTCAGGTTTGCAATAATAAAAGGTGAAATGTCAGATAAGCCTTTTTTTTTAAAAGTGGTCAAGTTAGTGATAATAATGAAGTAATGTTCAAATGAAAATCTTGCAGAGAATCATTCCACATTTTATGACTTGTGGTGCTGAAACAATCATTAAGGCAGGCAAGTCAGCGTCATTTTTAAAAGCAGATGTCACACACTGAGGCAATCCAAAGTGTTTTACAGAGTCATAAAATATAATGTAAAATTAAAACATTAAACAATCACAGTGTGGTTGGTTTCAGGCACCGAAAAGTCTTGGTCAGGTTAAGGAAAATAGTTGGGGTAGTTTAACAACCATAGACTGTATAAAATATGGACGTAGCATCCGTGACATCACCCATCTGTTTCTGAAGCGCTGTTTTGAAGCCAATTGTCGGTGGTGGGAGCCATATTGGAAATTCTGAACTCAACATAACTGCTGTCGAGCTAGTGTGACGTAAAGAGGCGGGCTTTGAGCCTCCTAGCCAACAGCTAAAGTGTTCCCACCTGTCAATCAAGTCAGCTGTGCCTCTCATAAGGGAAAACTCGTAATCTCAATATCTTTGAAATTGCGGTGTTATGAAAAAATTCACCCCCCAGCTATCCCGACTACACTCGTTTTTTGTACCAAGTTGTAAATATGTTTATTTCTACTGTAAAGATCGTCTTTTTTGAATTTGTGTGTATGTGGTTTTACTTCCAGAGCCAGCCTCCAGTGGACATTTGATGAATTGCAGTTTTTAACACTTCCGCATTGGCTTCAATTATCGCGGCCGTTTGTGAACAACTCAATGTTGGAGAACAACCGTTGGAGAAGTTGCCTTAGAGTCTGAAGCTGCAGGGTTCAAGTCCCGGTAAGGTCTTTAAATGCGAGATGGAAATGAAACAGGTTGCTGGGACAGTTGGAATTGAACATGGTTGAGGAAGGGATCGTACAAGGAGGAGGCAGGGAGTGTGGAAGTGGAGGAAGGAAGGAAGGGAGCAGCAGGACATAAGCCATTAAGTCCAAGACGATCACTCCAAAAAGGTGAAAAAGCAGATGGGAAATAAGCAGGTGGTGTAAGGTGGTGCTTATCCCACCTTTCTCAGGGCCCACTTGATCAATAGGAAGCTGCCTTAGAGTCTGAAGCTGCAGGGTTCAAGTCCTGGTAAGGTCTTTAAATGCAAGATGGAAATGAAACAGGTTGCTAGGACAGTTCGAATTGAACATGGTTGAGGAAAGGATCGTACAAGGAGGAGGCAGGGAGCGTGGAAGTGGAGGAAGGGAGGAAAGGAGTAGCAGGACATAAGCCATGAAGTCCAGGATGATCAGTCCAAAAAGGTGAAAAAGCAGATGGGAAATAAGCAGGTGGTGTAAGGTGGTGCTTATTCCACCTTTCTAAGGGCTCACAAGATTTTGTGGGCAGGGGTGGTGTAAGGTGGTGCTTATTTCACCTTTCTCAGGGCCCACTTGATCAATAGGAAGCTGCCTTAGAGTCTGAAACTGCAGGGTTCAAGTCCTGGTAAGGTCTTTAAATGCAAGATGGAAATGAAACAGGTTGCTGGGACAGTTGGAATTGAACATGGTTGAGGAAGGGATCGTACAAGGAGGAGGCAGGGAGTGTGGAAGTGGAGGAAGGGAGGTAGGGAGTAGCAGGACATAAGCCATTAAGTCCAAGACGATCACTCCAAAAAGGTGAAAAAGCAGATGGGAAATAAGCAGGTGGTGTAAGGCGGTGCTTATTCCACCTTTCTCAGGGCCCACTTGATCAATAGGAAGCTGCCTTAGAGTCTGAATGTGCAGGGTTCAGGTCCTGACAAGGGCTTCAAATGCGAGATGGATATGAAACAGTTTGCTCACAATCTGGTTGAGTTGTGCTTTTGTAAAACTACAACCAAGGGATGAAATGAAAAGACAGAAAAAAGCAATTGGTGACAGGCAGCTTGGTAGCGTGATTCCATAGGAAGCTGCCTTAGAATCTGATGCTGCAGGGTTCAAGTCCCATATAAGGATGAGGCAGTGAGTGTGGAAGGGAGGAAGAGAGGACAAAAGCCATGAAGTCCAGTAATATTACCCCAAAAAGGTGAAAATGCAGATGGGAAAAGAGCAGGAGGAAAAATGTACCCACGGTGTAAGGTGGTGCTTATCCCACAAGATTTTGTTGGCCCGGGAGGTATAAGGTGGTAGAAGATGGTGTAAGGCGCTGTAAGGTGGTGCTTATTCCACCTTTCTAATGGCACAAATCAGCCAAAATCTGCCATTCAAAAATTATTTCTGCACTTCCTGTTGGGATTTCACCACGACGCCCTTGGACTTTGGCCTGCCTGGTCTATATGGGGGGGGGAAAAATCATGCATGTAGGTTAAAGATTGGGAGGGGTATCAATTTGAAATCACTAGGGGGTGCTATGGAGCAGAACCTCCACTGGATCCCTATCAAACAGCGAATACATTTTAAAATCCTCCTCCTCACCCACAAAGGCCCCCTCCTACCTCACCGACCCTCTCCACCACCACACCCCCTCCCGTAACCTCCGATCCTCCAACGCCCACCTCCTCTCCCTACCACCTGACACCAAGCACCGAACATGGGGGGATAGAGCTTTCTGTCGTCGCCCCCACCCTCTGGAACGACTTACCACTAAACATTCAAAATGTATGATTGCTTTTAAATGTATTTTATGCTTTTCATTCATGTTTTTATTATTCTGTTGTTTTATATGATGTTTTTATCCTCTGTTCACCTCTTTGAGTATTCAGAAAAGTGCTTTATAAATAACATGTAGTTTTATTAAGCTGTGCTATGGAGCTGTTTATCAAAACTTATGTATTAAACCATATGTTCATTTTCATTAGTCCTGATTGGTGTGCATTTTTTCTCTTTAGCAACCTACTTGAAAAAAATATTTACTTTAGAGAAATTGAATACTGACAACAACAATCAGAGGAGAAACTGGTGCTAACTTTCGTCTCCACAATATAATAATCATAATAATTGATAGGATTTGTATTGCGCTTTTCATGGTACTCAAAGTTGGAATATTCAAGTACATAAGCCTTTTATAGTTTAGGAAAATTAAAAAGGCAAGTGTCACTGCACATACTTAATATGGATATGCATACACAAACACACCTTGGCCTTGTCACACACGCACAAACCCCTGCTGTAGTCATATGCTGTGATTTGGCACCCTCTGCAGGACAAGAGAGGAGATGTGTAGCATTGGCATAAGGGCAGCTGAACTTGGGTTTGGAAGTGAGGGAGTGTTTTCAGAAACATTAAAGAGGAAGGAAGCTTGTTTTGAACTTGTCACCACTCAATTGTCAGTCAGCCTGTCCTCTTTACTCTTCACTTTCAAAAAGCTTCTGATTGGAAGGGAGTACAGCAGCCATGTTTTGGGCAGAAGTTGAAGCTTTGTTCATGTGTTTTATCCTGCACATCTCAGGTATGAACAACTGTTTATTCTTTCTTACATTATTATAGTTCACTAGATATAAGAGAGATGATAATCTCAGCTAAAAACTACATGACAAATAGAATGACAAAGCTGTACTGAAGCGTCCAAAGCTCTACAAATGCCCTTAAAGTGCAGAATACTGTTTTTATCCAGGTGTTGTGATTATAAGTTTGTTTAAACTTGTCCTAATGTTTCTTTTTAAAAGGGTTTCATGGACAAACAAACACCATCTGTGCACCAAAAGGTTCTTCAGTGGATCTCCCCTGCTTAGCTAAACATCAAACTTCAAACATGAGATGGTCCACCATACACTCGGATGGGTTGGAGCCCCATCAGTTGGAGAGCACTGCAGATGATGATCATGTTGTGTTCAACATGTCCAAAGAGAATAAGCTAATTCTGACAATCAAAGAAGTGAGAGAGAGTGATGAAAACAACTACTGCTGCACAGATGTCGAAGAGTCGCACCTCTGCTGGTCAAACAGAGTTCAGCTCAGTGTTGCAGGTACAGCGGTTCTTGCTTAGTTGCACATTTTTCTAAATATCTTATTGATGTTATTACAAATGATCCTGTCAGACCTGCAGGTAAAGGTGATTCCTACCACAGAGGGACACACAGTGTCACTGATGTGTGAGACCAACTGCACCCCGCCTGGAAACATAGCAGCCTACATCTGGTACAAGAACGGAGAGTTTCTCCACGAGGACTGGTCTCCCTGGTATCAACGGATGGTCAGCAGTAATACATCAGTCAAGTACTCCTGTGCTATCAAAGGATACGAGGATCTAAGAGCCCCTGAAGTCTCAGTGGGTGAGTGACACACTTTCACTTCTCATAATGTTACACAACACCTCCTTACTTTAAAAAGAAAGTTAAATATACACTACCAGTCAAAAGTTTGGAAACACCTTCTCATTCAAGGGTTTGTATTTATTTTAATTATTTGAAACACTGTAGATTAATACTGAAGACATCAAAACTATGAAAGAACATACATGGACTTATTTAATGAACAAAAAAGTGTTAAACAAAGCAGAATATGTTTTATATTTTAGATTCTGTAAAGTAGCCCCATTTTTCCTTCATGACAGCTTTGCACACTCTTGGTATTCTCTCAGTCTGCTTCATGAAGTGGTCTCCTGGAATGGTTTCTAATTACCATGAGCCTTGTCAAGATTTCCTTTTTTAGAATGACTTGCCTTCTTAATGTGTTTGAGACCATCGGTTGTGTTGTTCAGAGGTAGGGTTAGTACACAATGGATAGTCCTATTTGACTACTGTTGTAATCCAGATTATGGTAAAACCAGATTATTTCATAGTTCTGATGTCTTCAGTATTAATCTACAATGTTGAAAATAATTGAAATAAATGAAACCATTGAATGAGAAGGTGTGTCCAAACTTTTGACTTTTAGTGTACACCCTTAATCTTTGACTTTCATTTCTAAAGATTACAACAAACAAAACCAAAATGAGGTCTTCTTTCTGTCCAGATTCTGTCACATTGCCCTGCTTTCATGTGACCTATGCCAAAGGCAGAATGTGTTCTTATGTGGAGAAGCCGGTGGATAAGCCCTGCCCCATCACATACCCAAAAGGTGAAGTTTTATATGTCTGCCTTCTTGTAAACGTCTATAGTTTCACCTCCTCAGTGGTGAGTGTGTGTTTTAAAGTTATCCATCCATAAACCAGGGTTAGAGTGACTGTTGTTTGTTCATTCATTAAGAAATAGACTTTTGCTAACCTGTGCCCTCAGGGGGTTCGGATCATCACGATTAAAGAGTGTAATATTCAAATGTGGGCTTCATTTGTGGAAAAACTGAAAGAACAGCTCTAGCCTCTCTTAGGATCTGTGTTGTGGTCTGATGTAGCAGGTGGTCTCAGTTTGTTCTGGGTGGGTTTTTATTTATTTCAATTCTATATTATTTTATTTCATTTATTTATGTATTTATTTTATTTTATTGTATGTGTGTGTACATTCATGTATGAATATCTGAACTTAAATTTGTGTGCGGCTGCTTTGTACCTACTTGATACTGCAAATGTGATTACAATGTACACTATTTGTCATTTTTCTAAACAAAAAAACAACAACAAGGTTTGTTCAAAACAAAAACAAATGTAAAAAACGAACAAAAAAAACAAACAGAAATAGACTTTTGCACGTTACACTGACTGATTCAAATATGTCTCTTATATCTTGACAGAAGTGCATGTTGAAAAGACTCAAGGAAGCAATCATGGCCAACTGACCTGTGCTTCCAGTTGTCCTCTGACTGAGCCCACTTACTACAGCTGGTACAATGGGGGTTACTTAGAAAAACCCCACATGTGGATCCGTGATTTATCTGTTCCCAAACATGTTGATACAGGATTCACCTGTGCTGTTAAAGGCCATGAGGATCTGGTCTCTGCTGAATTCTGTGAGTACAAACCGGTACAAACCGAACCTTCTTATACTCTGTTAAGACTTGGGACTGACACACTTTGTCTTTTGTCTCTGATGATAAAAGGCAAGGAAAGGCAGGGCAACTCAATGTGCTTTACATTAAAAGATTAAAAGCATTGGTAACATTCAAACAAGCATAAAAGAGCACAATTAAAAAGACAAATATAATAAAACATAGAAAAGACAAGGAAAATTAGAATATATTAAAAATTACATTAAAATGTGTATTTAAAGCGAGTTAAAATGAGCTAAGATAGGAAGGCAGTGGCAAATAAGAAAGTCTTTATCTTTGCAGAACCTACAGCTTTCAGGGAGTTTGTTCCAGATATGTGGTGCATAATGACTAAACGGAAACTTGGAGGTGTTTTCAGAAAAAAAGAAGAGGAAGGAAGTATGTCTCGTTAGTCATGCTGTCCTCTTCACACTTTACTTTGTGGTTTGGGCTGAAGTTAAACTTTGATCATGTGTTTTATCCTGCACATCTCTGGTATGAACAACTGTTTGTTCCTACTTACATGATTATATTTAACTTGTTGTAGTAGAGATGACAATCTTAGCTGAAAACTACATGACAAATAGAATGAAAAAAGCTTTACTGAGGCATCTGATGTAATTGTAGAAAGTTGTTGGTTAGAAAAATGTCCGCCCTCAAGATCAATGTTTTGTTTCTGTTCACAAACACTACTGGACATGTATGTCCTGCCCTCTTGTGGCACTTTTACTTTACTACAAAATACAGTTAGTCTAAAACGTTAAAACATATACATACAGTGGCTGAAATCAGACGGGCATTATTTAAGACCAGCTGTTATTTGAAAAACACAAAATCCAGCTTGATTTTTATTGGATCCCATCAGCCGGTCTGATGATGATTTAGACTACAGGGGTGCAGCCAAAGACAGCATTGACAGCAGATATCTGGACGACTGATAACAGATACCCTCGTCTGTGTGCTGATGATTCTGTTATCTGCACGTAGAGATGCAACTAGGACGTGAACAGACCTGAGGACAGCTGAAACACTGCAGGGTCAGTGCCAGAGCCTGAATCATGTCCACAGGACTTTGTCTGTTTTCGAAATGGCCTGCTACATACTACCTACAAATGTAGTAGGCAGTAGGTACTGCCTACTACATACTGCGTTTGAATTTAGTATGTAGTATGACTGTTCTGTTCGATCTATTCTACAGCATGCTGGGCCAGACGTCACTGGATTTCCGGTTTAGGAAAGAAGAAGTAAACAACGGCCAAGCTGATAGCGAAACTGCTTCTTTAACATCACTTATGATTTACAAAGTTAGGAAGTGGTTTATATGTAATTTGATAGTTTTCACACCACATACAAACTGAGAAAGCAGAACGAATGCTGTGCATTATGGGAAATAGTATGCGAGGGAGACTGGTCTGATGCATACTTTGAAATTTTCCCGAATTAGTACGACATCCGGGAATTTTGGCATATTGCAGATGTTGCTCTTTTTCACTTACTACATACAGAATTTTGTCCAAATCAGTACATACTGCTAGTATAGTAGGCGGTTTCGAAAACAGCCGTTGTCTGCATCATGATACCACATCCAAAGAGGACTTACAGGGAGCTCTGGAGTCTTAAACCAAGGCCTTATTCTTGAACATGTTTCTAAATGACATGTCAGTACAACAAGTCTCAGAATTGTAGATGTTTTCATCCTGATGCAGTGAAACAGGCTTTAATACTTGATGGATCAAAGAGGGTCCACATAGAGGACCTGGTTTTGTTCCTGACTGGCTCAGAGTGCTATTCTACAAACCTGAATTGAAAGCAAAAGTTTGGTGGTTTACAAATTGTTCTGTTTGCTCCTGGGACTGCATCATCACCAATGTGTTTGCCTCTGCAGCTTGGTCATTACTATTTTGACAACAAAGAGTAAACAGATCGTTTTAAAATCCCAAATCTTGAACCTTGTAAATAAACTCTGCATGTATGTAGATTATTGAACTAGCTTAGCTCATTAGTTCACTAGGTTATTGTGATGCAGCTCACTAAAGTAAGTGTGGCCAGGCTAAAAACGTCCAAAGTTAAAAGCCCTGATTATATAAAAGTTGCCAACAATGCCACCTAGGGTTAAAACTGTGATCCTAGGACTCCTTAAAATGCTCACGTTCTTAAAAATCAGGGGGAGCAGAGTTAAAAATCAGACAGGATAAATTAGCATGAACATCCTGCCCAAAGTAAGAGCTGATTTTGACAGAGAGTTACCTTTAATCTATCCTATATAACACGGATAATGTTGTTTCTCATGACATGTACTGGATCTATATTTTAGGTCTTGACGATGTGAACTGTTGGAGAGTGGATTATGTCAGCAGGAGAATCTGTGCACTCGAAGGCTCCACAGTGAGCATTGTCAGTAAATATTTACATCCTGAACTTCAGCAGCCCAGCTACAAATGGTGGTACAGAATAGAGAACAGTAGAGTGGAGGCTGCTGAAAAGCTGACTGAGGAAGAAGGTCGAGTGGAGTTTCAAAACAACACAGAGAACCAACACATCCTCAAAATCAAAGACCTGAAGAAGAAGGACTCAGCAGAGTACAGATTCAGACTACACCAAGATGACTCTAAATGGACAAGGTCTAATTTACCTGGAGTGATTCTTATTGTCACAGGTAACCTTTGAATTTTAAGAACAGAAACCGCCATGCTTCCTCACTATAAAGAAACAACGACTTAGAACTGAAAAGTGAAAACAACAACTGTTACTGACCAGTTTAACCCTTTCAGATCTGAGAGTGGAGTTCACTCCTTCTGCAGTGGTGGCAGAGGGCCAGAGAGTTACACTGACCTGCAGCACCAGCTGTCCTCTGACTGACCACTCATACTACATTTGGTACCTGGACAGACTACTTCTGACCCTGCGGGGGGACCAAAACAAAGACCTGGTTCTAGACCCCGTCAGCACACAAGATGCAGGAAACTACTCCTGTGGTGTTGCAGCCCAGAAAGGCATGAGTTCTCCTGAAAAGACTCTCACTGTTGGTAGAACCTCACGTGGTGAAACAGGAACGTGGATCCCAGCAGTAGCTGCAGGAGTCAGTGCTGCACTTCTGGTTGTAATACTTGTTGCTGTCATCTTGTGGATTAGGTGAGTGGCACAGAGTCATGACACCCACACACTAATCAACAACACCTATTGATTTTAATATTTATTCATTTCATCATCTAGAAAGAAGCAGTCCAGTCCACCTCCTGGGAGTGAAACATCACAAAACATAGAACAGGTAAAAACAGAAGACATAAAATACTTACTGTGCAGAACAATTTAAAGTAACTTATCTGCCTTCTCTCCTTTAAAGCTCAGCCCTGGTCCAGTGTATGAAGAAGTCTCAGCTCAACCTACAGAGCCGGATGATCTCCACTACGACAGAGTTCGCTTCTCAAAGAAAAACACAGATATCCTCTACTCCACTGTCCAGGCACATCCGCCCCGAGAACAGGAGGATGTGCAGTACAGCGCTGTGACCTTTAAACAACAAAGGGGCTCTTGAGTAAATAGCTGTTTTTAATGGTAAATGATTCAGACTCTGTTTCGTCACATTTCTTCAGAAAGATGGGTGGTGAAATAGTGTTAAGCAAGAAAACATGCTTACAGTGTGTGCTGTGATACTAGCCCCCTCTGGAGGATACACTCTGAACTGTGTATATTTTTTCATAGTGATGTAAAACCTGTCCAACCAACTACCAGTAACTACCAGTAATACCACTTTATTAATTAATCTATTTGTAAATGAGCAACACAACTGAAGTTCACTAAAGTAGCACTGAATTCAAATGTGAATTTAAATTGTGCATGTTGCTTTTTGAAACAACTCCTGAGTTGAAGTACACTACCAGTCAAAAGTTTGGACACACCTTCTTATTCAATGGTTTTTAAGATTAAGATTAAGAGAGATTAAGATATACTTTATTGGTCCCCCATTGGGGGAAATTCTTTTGTTACAGCAGCTTACAACACGGGACAGTGTAAAACAACAGTGTACTAACATAGTTAAAAAATATATAATAACAATAATAATAGCAATGATAAAGGTAAAATAGAATAAAATAAAATAAAATAAAATAAAATATGGCAACTATTACAGATGTATACACACTACACTTCTATCTGATAAATAGATAGGCATGTTATTGCACAAATAAAAATTGCACCAGGTTATTTAAAAAAACATACACAGTATGAAGAACAGTGCGATTCAGATGAAATACAATAGTTATTTTTGAATGTGCCAAGTCACATAGTAACTGCCATTTTATTTGTTTTAATTATTTTCAACATTGTAGATTAATACTAAAAACATCAAAACTATGAAATAATCTGGTTTTGCCATAATATGGATTACAACACTAGTCAAATACAAACCCTACCTCTGAACAATACGACTGATGGTCTCAAACACATTAAGAAGGCAAGTCATTCTACAAATTAACTCTTGACAAGGCTCATGTTAATTAGAAACCATTCCAGGAGACCACTTCATGAAGCAGACTGAGAGAATACTAAGAGTGTGCAAAGCTGTCATGAAGGAAAAAGGGGGCTACTTTACAGAATCTAAAATATAAAACATATTCTGCTTTGTTTAACATTTTTTGTTCATTAAATAATTCCATATATGTTCTTTCATAGTTTTGATGTCTTCAGTATTAATCTACTATGTTGAAAATAGTTTAAATAAATCAAGAATGTTGAATGAGAAGGTGTTTCCAAACTTTTGACTGCTAGTGTATGTCTCAAAACAGACAGCAAAGCAATGTTTAGGGTGCACACTTTGAAGCTCTATCAGTGTTTTAAACATACATTGTCTTTGTTTCTGGGTTGCTGCACTTACTCGGGCTCAACCAGGTCGTGTCCGGACTGCGCAAGCCGTGCGCATCTGGTGCGCACCCTATATGGATGTATGGCGGCCAAAAGTGGCCATGTGACTGTGGTTAATTAATCTTTTTGTTTGTTCTAAATGATTGTGTTTGAATTAGGTAAGGTAAATGTTTGTGGAAATGTTTGTGTTATTCTTTGGATTGTGTGTAAGGTTAATTGCCCTGAAATTACCTTAATGTAGGGTTACAATTGTTTGGGAAATATTGTGTGATTTTGAACGCCCAGTGGGAGGGGCTACACCCTTTAAAATAGGGCCAGATTTGGCTCTCTTGGCAGTTGAGCCAAGTTACTATATGCTCAGGAAAGGAGGACGTTGTTCAGAGACCTGCAAACAGCTGGAGAAGCAGTCTTTAGCATGAGCACGTTATTAATCTTGGACAACTGGGCGAAAGTTAAGAGACTGTTGGAGTTCTTGCACAGAACCGGAGTGTACACAAGAATATGAGAATTGATCTAAGGACCTGATTCATCGACCTGAGGAGGGCAGCAATACGCCGTTGTTGCGTCTAGCCTGCCTTACCCAAAGAGGAAGAAGAGCCAAGTTACTGAGCAGGTAACGTCGCTGTGTGTTTTTTTTTTTTTGATGAACAACCGCTGTTTTCTTTTTTTTTTGTCAAGTGAGTAATCATAGTACTCAAACAAGACTTACGAGAACAATTGTAAATGATCTTTGTTTTTCACTTTGTAAATATTTTTCTTCCATTGCACTGGGGAGGCCGGCAATAAAACTATCAAAATGAAGTCTTCCGACTACGCCTGGGTTTTTTTCCCCACATTCTTTTGAGTCCGGAAGGAGAACCCCGCAACCAGGGGCGCCGCCAGGGATTTTGGGCCCCATGAAAAAACATCACATTGGGCCCCATACATGTCTTGTAATATACCATTTATGATAACATCATAATCAAAATTTCAACAGTCTTTAAAAATGAATGCACAACAGAAAAGAGCAGCACTGAATCATGCAGAATAATGGATCTATAATGCTGTTCTGTATCAGCAACGCTAGATTTGATACTTTGTTGTGTTAAAGTTTGTCGGATCAAGTTTATTAATTACAATTATTAAGAGGTTAAAGCAACTTAAACAAATTGCCCCTCATGGGACCGCCCAAAATTCAGTCAGCATCAAAATATCAGATTTTAAGGTATTATTTGAGAAATCTCTTTGACATTAAAACAGACTAAATCACTCAATGCTTAAACCTGCCCAGCATCCAAAACAGACTATAGGCTGGAGCTTATGTAGCTTAGCTATAGCTTTGTTTTTATAGGCTTTTGTAATAGCACAGATAGAGAGAGAAAAAAGAGATTCCCACAGACCCCCTTCAATAATGCTAATTGACATGCTTCTTACGTTTATGTTTTCCTTCGCCTATTTTTTTTTGTATTTTAAGCAAGCCACTTAAAAAAAAAGATTGAATTTGTTGGAGAAAAAGATAAATAGAATACTGACATTAATAATCAGTGCAGACACTGACTCTTACGGTTGTCTCCACAATATTTATACATAAGTCTTTTTCAGTTTAGGAAAATTAAAAAGCAAGTGTCACTGTACCTACTTAATATTGACACACACACACACACACACACACACACACACACACACACACACACACACACACACACACACACACACACACACACCTTGGCCTTGTCACACAAATGCACAGACCCCTGCTGTAGTCATATGCTGTGATTTGGCGCCCTCTGCAGGACAAGAGAGGAGATGTGTAGCCTTGGTATAAGGGCAGCCGGGTGGTTATAAACTTGGGTTTAGAAGTGAGGGAGTGTTTTCAGAAACATTACAGAGGAAGGAAGCTTGTTTTGAACTTGTCACCACTCAATTGTCAGTCTGTCCTCTTTACTCTTCACTTTCAAAAAGCTTCTGATTGGAAGCTGAAGGAGTACAGCAGCCATGTTTTGGGCAGAAGTTGAAACTTTGTTCATGTGTTTTATCCTGCACATCTCAGGTATGAAAAACTGTTTATTCTTTTTTACGTCATTATAGTTCACTAGATATAAGAGAGAAGATAATCTCAGCTGAAAACTACATGACAAATATAATGACAAAGCTGTACTGAAGCGTCCAAAGCTCTACAAATGCCCTTTAAGTGCAGAATACTGTTGTTATCCAAGTATTGTGATTATAAGTTTGTTTAAACTTGTCCTAATGTTTCTTTTTAAAAGGGTTTCATGGACAAACACCATCTGTGCACTAAACGGTTCTTCAGTGGATCTCCCCTGCTTAGCTAAAAATCAAACTTCAAACATGATATGGTCCACCATACACTCGGATTGGTTTGGGCGTCCTCAGTTTAAGATCTCTGCAGATGATGATCATGTCGTGTTCAACATGTCCAAAGAGAATAAGCTAATTCTGACAATGAAAGATGTGAGAGAGAGTGATGAAAACAACTACTGCTGCACAGATACAGGGTACAGCGGTGTTCCAAACTTTTGACTGGTAGTGTATGTCTCAAAACAGAGAGCAGAGCAAGGTGCTGCTGGTCTTAAATCTCATTAATGAAT